>NC_085005.1:20427682-20432682 GCF_963854185.1 Sardina pilchardus
CCTCCTATTTGTCAAGTGACTCTCCTAGATGACAAATTGGGTGTGGGGCACGCCTGAGAGGACTGCTCTGCTCTGAATGGGCAGAGCTGGGAAGGACAGGGGTGTGTGTGCATGAATGTGTGTGTGTGTGTGTGTGTGTGTGTGTGTGTGTGTGTGTGTGTGTGTGTGTGTGTGTGTGTGTGTGTTGTGTGTGTGTGTGTGTGTGTGTGTGTGTATGGATTAGACTCAGAGTTTGAGTCGCGGGCATAGGGGTGCGTTAATCCACTGTGAGTTGGTCACAGTGTTCCACCAACCAAATAAATGCCCCCCCCCCCCAATCCCCCCCCCCCAACACACACCCCCCTGCACACACACACACACACCTCACCACCACCACCTCAAGGGGGCACACCCCTGACGCCTCGATCAATCACCCATTAGGGCAGAATAACCGTGCTTACGAGCTCACTTCCCCCTACAGCCTTGGTTATGGATCTTTGTTATGGCTCCGGCTCAAATCCAATTCACAGTGTCATTAACCTCTCTGCTGCTCTGGGCTCTGACAGGGGACGCCATTTTGGCTCTGCAATGTCATTTACTTCCCCTGTTGTTTCATCTCTGACAGGGAACGCCATTTTGGATCCACCGTGTCATTTACCTCTGTGCTGTCAAAAGGACGGCAGCATGGTTCTGCAGTGTCATTAACCTTGGTGCTAGTTAAGTGTGATTGAGCACACCATCCTGACTCTACTGTCAGTGTCTGAGAATATGAATTGATATGGACAGCTTGTACTTTACTGGAATGGTTAAGAGAAAGATTGGTGTGTTTTGTCAATGTGTGTGTGTGTGTGTGTGTGTGTGTGTGTGTGTGTGTGTGTGTGTGTGTGTGTGTGTGTGTGTGTGTGTGTGTGTGTGTGTGTGTGTGTGTGTGTGTGTGTGTGAGTGTGTGTGTGAGTGTGTGTGTGTGTGTGTGTGTGTGTGTGTGTGTGTGTGTGTGTGTGTGTGTGCGTGTACAGTATGTGTGTGTGTTACCAGCTCTGAGATGTGAGCTGTGTGGCTGAGGAACAGAGCCACCATCTGCTGAGTTGATGAGCATGAGTTCAACAAGCTCATACATTAGTGGGAGGCGCAGGCGAACATACAATATGCATACATTCACCCACTCACCATGCATATTCATTGGCAGTCATAAAAATTAAGGTATTGACACTGCATGTTAGCACATGCATATATACACCCCCACAAACTGAGATCAGATTCCTACCACAGACACACACACACACACACACACACTGTATCAACCTCTAACACTCAAATAAACACAAGCAGATGAATTCACATAGTCAGATTTTAAACACATTACAGAGTGCACTGATACCTACACCCCCCCCCCCCCCCCACACACACACACACACACACACACAAACATACACACACACACACACACACACACACACACACACACACGCACACACGCACACACGCACACTGTACATACAGAGAGAGAGAGAAAGAGAGAGAGAGAGTTATCTCTTTCATGTTGTCAGGCCTGGTATTTAAATGGCAGGGGTCTGGAAGTGTGACTCAAATGAGTTTGGATTTGTAATCCCGGCCCGCTCTCCTGGGACCCCAAGTGACACGGCGCCGAGAAGAGAGCCCGTAATTGAGGCGACACGCACGGCCCACGCAACGCAACGCATGGCCAACACCGCAGCCGTCGTCGCCGCATAGAGAGGGAAAGAGAGAGAGACACATGGAGAGAGAGAGAGAGATGGAGAGAGAGAGACAGAGGTGGAGAGAGAGAGACAGATGGAGAGAGAAAGAGAAATGGACAGAGAGGGGTATGAATGGAAAGAGAACAAGTGAAAGATAGAGAGGCAGAAAATGAGAAGAGGATAGAAAGAGAGAGAAAGAGAGAAAGAAAGGGTGTTGGAGAGAGAGAGATAGAGAAATAGAGGGGTATGAATGGAAAGAGAATGAGTGAGAGAGAGCCAGAAAGAGAGAGGAAGATAGAGAGAGAGAAGGAAATTAAAAGATGGAGAAAGAGAGAGAGAGGGGGGTATGAATGGAAAGAGGAATGTGTGAAAGAGAGAGAGCCAGAAAGAGAGAAGAGGATAGAGAGAGAGAGAGAGAGAAGGGGGAGAAGAGGGGAGGGAGGGAAAAGGGACAGAGGTGAGAAAATCCTCATCTGGCTGATTAGCAGGAAGTGAACGGGGAGAATTTAATTATGGCCACTCAAACCCCGCAGTGTGTAGGGGAAATGGGAGTAGGGGAGGGAGGGAGTGCAGTGTGTGTGTGTGTGTGTGTGTGTGTGTGTGCGCGCGCTTGTGTGTGTGTGCACGCGTGTGGGTCGGGGGGAGGTGTCTCCCTGTCAGAGTATTGGTATTTGAATGACAACATCTTGGCAGAGGAACAAGCCACCATTGGGTAACCAACATCAATCATCTCTATCATCTGAGAGGCAGCTAGCACGCTATCAACGGCGCGTCTTGTGTCCATTTAAATGTGGGCACACAAAGCCATCTCAAAACATTTAGCCGTCCCTCATATGGCATCCACAGCTGTCACAGTTAGCATTACCATCCTGTGACTGGTTAATAACAACCTACGACCAAGGGTGTAAGTGATGTGTGGACCCTAATTACTATATGACCATTTTGTCCGTGACGTTTGCCTTTAAATGGCACTTCATAGCGCGCTACCTTGTGTGCGGAGCAATCCGTTCATTCTCTCTCACTTTAGCCTCTTCTAACGGTTCGCCCCCTTAGAGTTCTAAGGTTCTATCTATGTTCTGAGTAGTGCGGAGATGTTAGGCTTCAAAAGTTTTAGAATTCCATACAGTTGTGGAACAAACCTCTTTGGATATAATGTCCAAAACAATGCATACAACTACAACGTCTTAAGGTGACACAGAATAGTCAATAACTCAATTTTGACAAAAATGTCAGATAGAACCTCACAATTCTAAGGGGATGAGTTTGAAGTGTGGCTGTTGTTTGGCTCCACACGGACCATCTTCAGATCCTTTGTCCTTTGTCGCGTTCGATTTAGCCGAGGTTTTTCGCGATGGGTCACTCGGGAGCCCTGTCCATTGCACATAATGATTGGGATTTAAGCCGCTGTGCCGTTCTCCTTCACACTGTATATATATACGCTCCCATACGGCTTGTCGCCGCGCAGCCATTTGGCCTGGCATCTGCCGAGGTAATTACGTCTAATACCCCAACATTAAAGATGCAGTCTGCGATACTGGAGAAAGGGCTCTGATATTTGAGCTCAATCGCCAATCATAGTGCACCCTTTCCCTGTGTGCTCCTGCAGCAGTGTGAGGTTGTTATGCTTGCCTCCGTTTCTCAGAGCCAGGATTGTGCATAAACTCCAGTGTCAACAAAATGGACGTCTATAGAAGGAGAACGCGAGGAGCAATTCTAAAACAATAACTGACCAAAACAATTGACTCGTTTGATAAAAATTGATAAATAAAAAATGAACGCTTTTTGGAGTAGAATCACACACTTCTCCTTTAACGCCACACAAAGGTGTGCCAGTCAGCGCTGAGACTGGCACAGCCGTGTCAGGCTGCGATGCCACCTGGGACGGTGTCTCCTCTGCCAACGGTGCCAACTAACAGCCGGCCTCTAAACAAACAGCCTGGCGACGGGTGCCAGAGCAAATCCACGGCCTGACACGGTTAGGGGACAGAAGGAGATAGAGGGGGTGTGTGGGTGTGGGGGGTGGGGGGTGTTTTCACTTTGCCCCCTGAAAAACAAGGCTTATTACAAAGGCCTGGCAGACTGTCTCAGTAGGATGAAACCAAGCGCAGGCCACTCGTGGGCTAACGGATAAGCCTGAAGACCGAGAAAGAGAAAACGGGGATGAGGGAGAGGGAGAGGGGGGCGAAGAGAGAGAGAGAGAGAGAGGGGGAGATACAGAGAGAGAAAGGGAGGGGATGGAGAGAGAGATATATAGAGTGCAGGGAGGGGAAGAAAGAGACAAAGAAATTCAGGCAGATTGGAGAGGGGGAAGAGAGAATCAGGGATAGAGAGAAACAGGGCAAGAAGGGAGAGGAGAAATAAAGGTATTATGGACCAGTCTTGGGCCAGCGTTGGGCCAGGATCTGTGTGTCTGTGTCTGATCCGTATGTATTAAAGTCTGGACACCAAAGCACACACTGAGCACGAATCAGCTCAGGCGTTTGTAGGTCTTGAGCATCTTTTTTGTAGGCACACTTGCATGTAGCTAGCTCACCCTGTTATAGAAGGCTGGAGGCTATTCATACACAGACAGTCAATCAGATCACATAAACTGCTGTCATCCAGCTTTTCATATGAATCTGTGGTCTTTTGTACAACCCCCTTCTCCCCAGCCACAAAAGGAATGAAAGAAATACGGAGAGAAAATAACTCTCCAATCGTTTCTATACAGCATCGTGAGAGACATGTGAAAGACAAGGATGGGGGGGGGGGCGAGAGTTGTGTGTTGAGGGGTAGCAGTAAGCTTGTAATTTAAATGTGGGCCATTTTAAGCAGATGGCTCTTTGAAAAGAGATCAGAGGCAGACAACGTTGGCATGTTTACAGATGGGATTACTGACAGCCCCAGTCTCTGCCTCAGTTCCATGCCGCAGCCTCGTCCACTGACTCTGCCTCTGATGATCCCAACGCCACAATTGCCACAACGACAACAAAAACAACAACAACAACAACAACCACAACAACAAACACTGTTGTTTGAATTGACCGTATGCGTTCATGGCTGACTGTCTTCAGCTGACTGTGCCTGCTTTTAAAACCCGATTTGGTTGAATTATTGTAACCATGACGAAGGCCTATGAGCAGACACATACATTACAATGACATTTTCAGTTGCTGGCTTTTGGCATTTTTTTAATGATTATTATATTCAAGCATCTTGTGTGTGAAGTTATGCCAAAGATACATGCCCATGTCCATCATATTCATACTGCCACCACATGGGCAGAAAATATCTCGACAAAGTCTGACCACAGTTTGTGTGAAGTGA
>NC_085005.1:20435182-20442682 GCF_963854185.1 Sardina pilchardus
CACACACACACACACATGTACACACAGTGACATGTGCATGCACGCCCACACACACAAACACACATACACACACACAGTGACATGTGCACGCACGCCCCCCCACACACACACACACACTGTGACAGACATAGTTAATATTTCATGAATTGGCTCACTCACAGACATGAGTCATTATCATCATCATCATGTCTAACTACTCACACTCACACACACACACACACACACACACACACACACACACACACACACACACACACACACACACACACACACACACACACACACACACACACACACACACACACACACACACACACACACACACACACACACACACACACACACACACACACACACACACACACACCCTACCACCAGGACCCCAAAGCACACATCTGCCCCTGCCCCAAAAGAGGGCCTCCTGGCTGGGAGGACTGGGGCCAGGCGGCTGGGTAGTGGGGGTGGATGGTCAGAGCTATGTGGGGTGGTTGGAGGGCATGAGGAGGGCTGGGGAGTCCGGGCCGGAGGCCAGAGGTACGGCCCGCTCAATGGTGCTTTTTGCCCCCAACGGCACCTTCCAGGCAGCACAGCCTAAAAGGCACTACCTTTACCCTATTCCTAACCCTAACCCCCTCAACCCTCATCCTACCCCTAAACTGAGGGGAGTAGTGCCTTGAAGGCAGCGCTGCCTGGAAGGCACCGTTGAGGGCAAATAATACCAAAGACCGGTGCGGCCCACGATTAACACCAGGAGCCCAGGAGCCCCGCGCTACCTCTCCTCTCCTGTCCTCTCCTCTCCTCTACCTTCACTCCTGAGGCCAACAGCAGCCTATGATGGCAACCTATGGCTATACACAACATGAGCTAACTGCGTACTGCTATGAGAGAGATAGAGGGAGGAGAGGAAGAGAGAAAGAGAGATGGAAGGAGAGAAGAACATGTGGAAGAGAGAGAGAGCATAATCTTTGGACAGATGGCTTTACAAGGGGTCCATCTCTGATCTGATTTTGATCAAATGAGGCTGAGTCAGACCAACATAACTTAATATCTACTCCTCTTTTTTCTCTCAATCTCTTTTTATGAATCATGAATGCACACTCTATCTTTGTGTGTCTTTCATGGTCTCTCTCTCGCGCTACACACACTCTCTCTCTCTCTCTCACACACACACACACACACACACACACACACACACACACACACACACACACACACACACACTCACACTCTCTCTCAGTCATGAACAGATATGAAATTTAATAAGTTTCATTGGCATGACAGTAAGTGCAATATTACCCAAGTATAAAATATTATTCAATATATAAATGAGGAAACAAATATGATATAGATAATACAAATTATAATTAAATAAAATGTCATAGGCCTAACAAAACAAGGTAGAGAAAATGAAAGGCAAAAAAACAATTACTGATGTAATAATAAATTTAGCATTTATTGTTGACAGCCATGCGGTTTTCTCTCTCGATATGCGGCAGGAGTTCAGATGATGAGCGGCTATGTGTATGCATTCATCTAATTCACCCTGGAGGAACACTTTCTCTCTTTCTTTTCATTTTTCTCCTCCCTCCTTTCCCTGTCACGGGGGCCACAAAGAGAAAAAAAAATAGCATAGTGACAGCTTCACCCCCCCCCCCCCCCCTCCCCCACCACCACACACACACACACACACACACACACACACACACGAGTGCCTTCCAATCACCTCCTATGTGAGACGACGGGCAGAAGAACTACAAGGCCTCCCTGTCAGGGGCCATTTCTTATAACATGGCCCTACTACCGTATTCAGAACCAGCCAGGTTACTTATATTCATTTGGCAGACACTTTTATCCAAACATATGTCAATTATTACAAGGACTAGTATCCCCAGAGGCTACAACTTTTCAAGCTACTGCATACTAGCCCAGCTCTTTAGCCATTACGCTACCATCGCCAGCTATTAGGAAACCCGCTGGCCCATACAGTAAGATCAGGATGTACAATCAATTTGCAGAGAGAGTGGAAATGATAACATATACCGTAACTTCCCGACTATTAGCTGCAGCTTTTTTCTTTTAACTTAAAAAAATTAGCATAAACACTGCCCTGCGGCTTATACACAATGCGGCTAATACACAGGAAATTACTGTAATGCACATTTCATCTTCCAACCCACAAGTTATATGGGGGGAAAAGGAGTCTATCACGGTGCCTGAATCAGAGATGCCCATTTTTCTTTTGGCTAAAGCCCAAGCTAATGGCTGCTTGACTGCTTTAGTCTCCTCCTTGGCCATCTGGGGACAAGAGCGAGTGGGTGAAGTTGCCTGTCTTAATAAGGTTGTCAGGTGTATGTTTTAATAAGGTTGTCAGGTGTATGGATTTAATAGGGAAGTCATTTATATCTTTTAATAAGGTTGTCAGTTGTATGCATTTAATCAGGTTGTCAGTTATTTAATCAGGTTGTCAGTTATATGCTTTTTTTTTTACCTTACTGTAACAGTCATTTGGAGAATGGCACACCTTCTGCTGCCCTAGCCTATCCATCTACAGTATGGTAAACCAGCCTTGTAACTTGCTCTCCCCTGACCCACAAAATCACAAATTACTTCCTGGCAGTTTGTTGTGCAACAGCCTGCTTTGTATGAAATCGTGCAATATTACCTTGTCAGTCCACATGGCTTTTCAGAGATTATCTCTGCCGGTTTGTAAACAAATCCACGTGTACCATGTCTAGAGGGAAGTGTGCTAACCATGACTGGTAATTATGACAGTTGTGTAAAATACAAATACTCCTCAACTGCAGGAGGAAGCCAGTGGCAAAATAACCTTGAAACTGCACTGGGTACCTTTTTAATAAGGCATGTCAGTTGAATTTTAATAAGGTTGTCAGTTGTATGGTCTAATAAGGTTGTCAGTCTGTCTGCTCCAAACAAGACAGCCCTTGTATAATGCAATGAAGCACTGAGAGCCATTGGGCAACAAAACCCCTTTATTAAACCCCAAAAATGTTCCTAATTTTTGAAGAGAAAATTAAATACAGTGGAGGTTGGCCTGGGGGATAATTAGAGGCTTGGCTTACACATTAACCAAATTAAGGGTCCCCGAATACACGACATTACAGCGTGATGTGTGGTTTTCAGAGTAAGTGAAGAATCAAACAAGATTTGCCGAAGAGCGGGACATAATATGACCGCTGCTCACCGCTACACGTTCTCCTTGCGGAGAACAAATCACACTTCTCAATTTTACTCCATTATGTGTGTGTTTGTGTGTGTGTGTGCATGTGTGTTTGTGTGTGTGCCCATCCGTGTACTGTATGTGTGAGGTGGAGTGTGTGTGAGAGAGAGAGCTTAGTGTTTTCACTACCGTCATTTCCCGTAATTTCACTACCGTAATTTTAATTACCGTAAAAATGACAGTAATATGGAATTAATATAGTTTCATTTATTTTAACTTGCAACACTGTCCAGCAGCTTACACACCATGCTGCTAATACACAGGAAATGACTATACTAAACAAAATGTATCTAACAAATTCAAATTGCGCCTACCATGCACCTGGCATGCATCCAGAGGTTGTAGGTGGTGAACCTACATGTCACATGTTGTGTGGTTCAGGACATCATCACATTGGAAGATATTTGAAATGGTTTTCACATCCCTATGTTCCAAAAGGGTCCCATGTTCCCTGCTCGCAATACAGTACATAGCGGGGAACAGCGGGCTACTGGACCCTTTTTGAAAAAAGCGGGGAACCCTTTTTAAATGAAAAAAATTATGGACCTGGGGAACATAGAACCTGGGGAACATAGGACCTGGGGAACATAGGTACGCTCCCGCTTTCACATGTACATTTTTTCACTAGATTAGCTCCCTTATGAGGGGCTATGGGGGCTGTGTTGGTTCAGCTCCTCCATGACTGTGCTGTGCTACTGCTAGGACTAAACTAGCACTGTGGTGCTCATAATTATATGCATATTTTGCCAGATTCTTGGGGACGGTTTCAAAGTCGATGAAGATCATTTCAGTTCAAAGACAGACTATGATGTAGCACGTCCTTTCATGTTCCTGTAGATTGGGACTTTTGAATATAAATGCATTGCTTATCTGTAAGATGCTGAAAAATGTGTGTGTTTGTGTGTCTGTTTCAGCGTTTGTGTGTGTGGCTGTCTATGTGTGTGTACATGTTTCTTTCCACTGCTCTTTTGACAAGTGATTTATTCTTACTGTAGTGTAAACAAATGTATGCATCAGTCTGTGTGGACATGCAGTGCAAAACAGCGGGTAGAGAAAAGACACAGCATTATGTTGATGTGAATAACTCCAGTGGCAAATATGAATCCCTTGGAGAAAATACAACAATATATAATAGAAAAATATATATAAACTGTTTTTGTGTCTCTACGCTTGTCTGGACGACATACACAACTTATGTAAGTGTTTGAGTTTCTGGGCATATGGCAATGTGTGTGTGTCTGTGTGTGTGTGTGTGTGTGTGTGTCTGTGTGTGTGCCTGTGTGTGTATGTGTGCGCGCGTGTGTGTGCACGTGTGTGTGTGTGTCTGTGTGTGTGTGTGTACTGTATGTGTGTGTGTGTGTGCATGTGTGTGTGTGTGTGCACATGTGTGCGCGCGTGTGTGTGCACGTGTGTGTCTGTGTGTGTTTGTACTGTATGTGTGTGTGTGTGTGCGTGTGTGTGTGTTTGTACTGTATGTGTGTGTGTGTGTGTGGTGTGTGCACGTGTGTGTGTGTGTGTGGTGTGTGCACACAGGTGTACACATGAGTCTGTGCATGTGTATCGTATGTGTGCATTAGACTGTCATCAGGATGCTTTGTGCGTGCAGCCGAGCCGCCGCTACATGTTCATTAACTTTGCTGTGACCTCCAGAGCTCGGGACACACCACTGATGCAGCGTGGAGCTCGGCCCTGCACAGCAGATTGCATTCAACCCCCCCACCCTCACCTACACCCCTCTGCCCCCCCCCACCCACACACACACAAACACACACACACACACAGACACACACACATACACACAAGCACACCCCATCCTCCACCCGCCACCCCCTCCCCTGTTTGCTGAGGTGTGCTGGCTGCTGGTGACAGCCCTGACAAATGGGGGCAATGTGGCGTGATCCACTGAGACTTCCAGGCAACCAATGCCCCCCCTACCCCCCCCCCCCCCCCCCCGCCATACACACACACACACACACACACACACATGCACACACTTCTCGACTTTCCCTCCCGCCCTAGTCACACGAGACCACAGACAAGTTTTCACTGCGCAAGCTAACATTTCCACTCCGCCTCCTCAGCACCCCAACGCTAACTCCGCGCCGCGTCGCACCGCACTGCGCCGTGTGGGGGAAACGGATCGGACCGTGAAAAAAAAAAAAACGTGAGCTCGGGCTCGGGGACCGGGGATATGAAGCTCAGCTCAGACGCACACCACAAAAGTCAAACTCAAGGTCGGGAAATAGCACCAGTAAAGTTGAGGCAGGGGAGGTTTGGAAGCACTGCGAAGGCAAATGTACTGTAGGAGAAGACGCTTGCTTGGCAGGAGCGGCTGATGGTGAAATTGTAGACTTTTTCTGGAAGCCCACCTGAACCTCCCTCGACGTGCGTACAAGAAACGCAGAAATTGATCCCCGCGCTGCATAACCCGGGATCAATATGTTTTCACTCGCCAATCTGCACCCAAGAATCTGTAATCCATATTGCCATTCAAAACTGCTGCAAACATCGCCCTCCGTGCTACCACATAGACACAATCCCACCCCCAGCCAGAACCACATCCGGGCCAGACGAGGCCCAGGTATGCCCCCCCCAACCTCTCAAGCTATCTATAAAAATGTAAAGAAACAACAAGCCCAAACTCCCAAACCACACAGCCACTGTGGAGCAACGCTACATTACTACATTCTCGACAAATCACATCGGGAACGACTTTTGGCTTGTTCCAAAAACATTTATGGATGACCGCTGAGGTCTATTAGCCGTGAGCCTTGGCAAACAAAGCCGCGGATTTCACACAGAGCTCAGATGGATTTGCTGTCTGATGTGATAGCGCATAACCTCCATATAATGTTTACGGCACGTGGAAACATGGCACGGGAATTATCATTTTCATCCCTTTGGAATAGAGGAGATTTGATGGTTGTTTCTTCCCTTTGTGTACGCCTGCGCCACCAGTTGTGCATTGTTGTCGTATCTCGTGGCCCCGTCATTTCCGATAGGCTTGGTTGTTGATTACCTAGGGGCAGCATATGCTGTATCATGACGGAGGGCTTTGATGGATCCTGGGGACAACAACATGCAGCACATTAGCAGCTGCCACTATAGCCAACAGTTCATTGTCGTTTGAATGTCACATCGTGCTGGAAATTATCCGCTATCTATAGGACAAGGAATTGAACGCATTTCCTGTGCATGTCTGACACGGACTGTATCTATTTCAGTGATTTACTTGTGTATTTGTGTACTGGTGTGTTCCTTTCATTAATGCACGTCTATCGTCTCTTGATCGCTTTCTTTCACTGCTGCGTTTCTTTCTGTCTTTCTTTGTTTCTTTCTCTCTCTTTCTTTCTTTCTATCTAGCTATCTATCTATCAGCCTATTCTCCCAGTGCAGGTGTGTTGGTGTTGCTGCTCACAGCTGGTGGTTGTCATGGTTGCTGATGAAAAGGGTCCTGCCCCCCAACACCACCCTCCAACACCCCCCCCCCCCCCCCCCCAGGCCCCCCTAGGGAGAGGAGAGAGGGCTTCGTTCCTGGGACTACAGTCGCTTTATTGAATATTTCTTTCTTTTTCTGTCTTTCTTTCTTTCTTTCTTTCTTCATGACCTCCTTTTATTTGTTCTTCCCCCTCAACTCGGTTTCCATTATTGTTTTCAAAAGCTTTATTGGTATGACAAATGTATACATGTGTTTTTGCCAAAGCAATTACACAGAATGCAACAATAAGCAATTATGAAGAAAGAAATCATTCTCTCTCTCTCTTTTCTCTCTCTCTCCCTCCCTCCCTCCCTCCCTCCCTCCCTCCCTCCCTCTCTCTCTCTCTCTCTCTCTCTCTCTCTCTCTCTCTCTCTCTCTCTGCAGTTCTGCAGTGAGCCACACAGAGCAGTGGGGGCCATGGCTATGATTACACAAGTGGCTCTCTCCTGCCAGGGCTAGAAATGAGACTGCATCAGGAAAGATGGAGGACATCCATCACGGAGAACACACACACAGAGAGAGAGAGAGAGAGAGAGAGTGTGTGTGTGTGTGTGTGTGTGACAGATAGAAAGAGATGATATGTTAAAGAAAAAACAGTAGTAAAGAGACAGATAGAGCGAGATGGGGTGCTAGAGAAAACAGCAGTGGAGGGAGAGAGAGAGAGAAAGAGAGAGATGGGGTGCTAGAGAAAACAGCAGTGGAGAGAGAGAAAGAGAGAGATGGGGTGCTAGAGAAAACAGCAGTGGAGAGAGAGAGAAAGAGAGAGATGGGGTGCTAGAGAAAA
>NC_085005.1:20450182-20460182 GCF_963854185.1 Sardina pilchardus
CCGTCGCTAAACATTCAACATGTCAAATCTTAGTTGCAGAGTTTAAGAACGTCGCTGGTTTTTAGAATGTTGCAGCTCGTCTCGTCGCGGATCTTGTGTTTGAACTGGCCTTAACTGTTGTATAAAAATATATTAAAAAAAACAATTGACAATAATTAAAATGATTATAATCAGAGTTATAACTTTAAAAATTGCATTGTTTCTTCCTTGGGTCATTTCAGACCTTTCCTGAAAATGTCATCAAAATCCAGTATAAGGTTTTGAGTTAGGCCTACAGTAGCCTATCTTGCGGACAGACAGACAGACAGACAGACAGACCCCGATGAAAACATAACCTCCTTGGCGGAGGTAATTACTGTCTTTTTTAATCAATGTCTTGCTAATGCTGCAGGGTGGCTGGGCTTGGTGAATGTGGACAGGTGGATAGAGCTGAGCAGGGGAAGCAGGACAGGCCTTACTGTACATCATTGTGGACAGCCAAGAGTCATCTAGTATAAGTGTATAAGTATATATTCTTTTGGTCCCATGAGGGAAGTTCGGTCTCTGCATTTATCCCAATCCGTGAATTAGTGAACACACACAGCACACTGTGAACACACAGTGAGGTGAAGCACACACTAACCCAGAGCAGTGAGCTGCCTGCTTAACAGCGGCGCTCGGGGAGCAGTGAGGGGTTAGGTGCCTTGCTCAAGTGTGTGTGTGTGTGTGTGTGTGAGGGGTTAGGTGCCTTGCTCAAGGTCACTTCAGCCCGTGGATGTGAACGTGGGAGAGCAGTGCTCAACCACTCCCCCCGCCCACATTTTACACTGGTTGGGGATCGTACTGGCAACCCTTCGGTTACGAGCTTGAAGCCCTAACCAGTAGCGCCACGGCTACCTCTACTGTCAAGCAGCAGCTACTGTCCTTCAACTGTTCAGATGACCTTCAGTCGACCTACATTGTATTACGTTACTGTTACATTATTATCGTTTGCTGTTATGATGGATTACATTGATATCTCAGTAAGATTCTACATTGAATGAATGTTTACATACAGACTAAACTGTATTCAATGGTGTGTATGTGTGTGTGTGTGTGTCTGAAAGTATCAAATAGAACTGAACTTAGGAGTAGTTACTTTTTTCCAATTCTAGATTCAATTTGGTGCTAAGTAAGATAAATAATAAATAAACAAATAAATAAAACATAGATGCCACAAGACTTTCTATGTTGGAAGAGTCTCGGTCCTGTCTGTAATATAATGTTCAGGAAGTTGGTTTAAAACCTAGCCGACAGAACATGTGTGTTGTTGTGCAGCAAACTGTGCTATGTGAAATTATGGCGTTGTTGCCGTAGGCTGACCCTACCATGTCTTATTCCAGTAACTACCGGTGTACACCTTCAAACAGAAACGACACTACAGTATATGACATGACTACAGTTGCGGGTAATGGAGCCATGAGCAGTCCTCCACTGTAGGGTGCTGGTGATGTAATGAATAAATATATGTAAATATAAACATATTCAGGCACTTACACAGCCACACACACACAAACAACCACATGCAGATGAAATACTCTACTGTACATGTACAGCATAATCATACTGTATGGACCGAAACCCAAATACTGTACACACACACACACACACACACACACACACACACACACACACACACACAACTGGTAACACTTTATAATAAGTAGTAATAACATAACTCATTAGCTTAGATAATGTTTCAACTAATGTAAGATTCATGACTATTTAATGATTACATTACAGTATATTATTATAATAATTATTATTATTGTTAATTGTTGTTGTTGTTGTTGTTGTTGTTATCCTGTTGCTCATCATGAACCAAGCAACTGTTACTTCACATTCACTTCATTGTCAATTAAAGTATGTTAATTCACAGTTGCTTCCCACATTAATTGTTAGCCTGTGGGCATGGAGTACTACAGTATGCAGTGAATAAAGCTCACTCCCAGATACCTCAGAGACCTCTGTGCAGCCCTTTAGCCTGAGGTTGCCAGGTCGAGGCTGGTGCCAGGGTGGAATTATCCACACAGGATGTGTTCATTACGGAGCACCACTGAACAAGAATCCAATGAAGTGCCTTTCATTAATTCACTAAAATATCAAGAAATTTGCATTAATTAAGCATTGTGGAGAATTGTACCCTCATTATAAAGTGTTACCCTGGCATGCTCAAACAGACACAAAGAATACACACATAGAAGTACTGTATTCACAAGTCACCCAGCCTTGGTCTGTGTGTACAGTATGTGTGTGAAAAGAATGTAAGGATGTGTCTCTGTGTGAGAGGGTGTGCGACAGTGCGAGAGCTTTCAGCATGTGTTTCTGTGTCTGCATGTTGTGTGTGTGTGTGTGTGTGTGTGTGTGTGTGTGTGTGTGTGTGTGTGTGTGTGTGTGTGTGTGTATTATGTGTGTGTGTGTGTGTGTGTGAGAGAGAGAGCTTGTGTATATGTGTGTGTGTGTGTATGTGTGTGCGTGTCTGCATGTCTCTGTGTGTGTGTTATGTGTGTGAAAAAGAGAAAGAGAGAGAGAGAGCTTGTGTGTGTGTGTGTGTGTGTGTTTGTGTGTGTGTGTGTGTGTGGTAACTGACTCCTCCATAGATATGGAGAATCCCTCCATGAGTCCATAGGCTCCTCAACACAAGGAAGCTGTAGTCGGTTGTTATGATGAACACGATGCCACTGTAGTCTCTTCTGACCTGATGGGCCAACAAAGCTCTCCTCATTGCCACCGTATACTAGCCTGGCTAGCGCCTACCACTTCTCAAATGAGACGTGGTCTGGCAACCAGACGTTCATTTTCTCGTATTTGAAAAAAATGCCCAGATCCGTTCATTGGGCGCCACGGATGTCTATCAAATACGTCGCATTGCATTGCTCATCATGGTCTTGCTTTCTCCCCTGTTCTGTGATTGGTCGCCAACATCCGGCGAAAATGTGGGCGTTAGTTTCCAGACTGCCTTAGCAGCGTGAAAGAAAGCACCGCGCGAGGCAGTATGGGAACACCCAGGCTAACCTTATACTGTAGCTGTGGGTCAAACACAAAGACAGCCATCAGCACCGTTCAGTGCACAATTACACACAGAAAAGGAGAGACTTCAGATCAGATCGCAAATCATAAAATAGTTCTTTCACCAAATGAGTCTGCCTTTGTCTGGAGGAAGGTGTAACATTAGATAATGTGATGATGGTTGATTGTGTGTGTGTGTGTGTGTGTGTGTGTGTGTGTGTGTGTGTGTGTGTGTGTGTGTGTGTGTGTGTGTGTGTGTGTGTGTGTAGGTATGTGCATGTGTGTGTGTGTTTATGTGTGTGTGTGTGTGTGTGTGTGTGTGTGTGTGTAGGTGTGTGCATGTGTGTGTGTGTGAGGGTAAAATGCCTTCAAGATATAGATATTAATAATAAAGCCTCGCTGCTAAAAATCGGCGGGTGGCACGTTTCTGGTGTAGGAAGGAGGAGGGAGTCCATAAGAGCCACAGGCACGAGAGTTCCAATTTCCTCTCTCCTCATGTCAATCAGCCCCCCGCCCCTGCACACACACACACACACACACACACACACACACACACACACACACACACACACACACACACACCGTATTCTCTTTCTCTCTCTCTGTCTTTCATACATGCACACACCCCACCATACCCTCTCTCTCTCTCTCTCTCTCTCTCTCTCTCTCTCTCTCTCTCTGTCTCTCATACTGTACAGACACACACACACACAGAGACCATACTCTCTCTCTCTGTCTCTCATACCTACACACACACACACACACACACACACACACACACACACACACACACACATACACCATGTCCTCCACCCCTTGTGGATTCAAGGACCAGCTAAAAGAGCAAGCAGCCCACAAATAAGCCTAATTGCAAATCAATGGCCTGCAGTTGTTTCCTACTCTGGCTGAATTAAAAACGAGAGCGAGAGGCGAGGGTGTGTGTGTGTGTGTGTGTGTGTGTGTGTGTGCTGTGTATGTGTGTGTGTGCTGTCACCGCCAGGCAGCTGGTGTGGCAAAGGAGCCGTAATGAGCCCCTCCTCATGAGCAATTAAGCTTTGGCTTGCCGAGCGATCCTTATCGACACCACACACACATACACACACACACACATTTACACATGAACACAATTATTCGCAGACATACACACACAATCACATACTCTCTCCTTTTCTGTCTCTCTCTCCCTCTCTCTCGCTCTCTCTCTCTCACACACACACACACACACACACACACACAGACACACACACACCTACACACACACCCAAATGCACACCCTCACACCATTATCATTCACAGGCACACACATAGCATGTCGATTTGGCCAGGAGCATGAAAGTGGACACACACACACACACACACGTACTGTATGCTCATATACCACCTCCATGGAGCCATTGCCCTCTCTCCTTTTTTTTCTCTCTCATATTCCACCTTTCTCTCCCACTCTCCATCCCTCTTTTTCTGTTTCTCCACCCCCCCCCCTCTCTCTCTCTCTCTCTCCAGTTCTCTCTCGTTCCACCTCTCCCTCTGTCTCTAGGCTCACACATGCAGAGGTGTGAAATTTAAATGAAAATCCTGCAGTCGGACACATGGGGTGTAGAGGTGGATGGAGACACTCAGAGCGCTCTTCCCATAGCCGAGAAGAGAGAGGGAACGAGAGATAGAGACAAAGAGGCTTAACACTCAAACAAGCATTAATGTATTGAAACACTGCAAAACAATAACAACAAAGTATTACAGCTTTAAAGAGGCCTTGAGAATTCTAGCTATTGTTCCACATTGATCCGTTTCTGAGAACGATACGGTACGAAATTACCAGGCAGCTACTGTACAGTGCTAAAAGCTGGGGGCATGTTCACGAGCACCTACAGTGCTACAAGCTGGGGGCATGTTCACGAGCACCTACAGTGCTACAAGCTGGGGGCATGTTCACGAGCACCTACAGTGCTACAAGCTGGGGGCATGTTCATGAGCCCCCCATGTTCATGATCTTTGGTAGAACCGAAAAATCTCTGAGAAAAATCTCAGGAATTCATTCAAATATAAAGACTGTGCACTATGTATACAGACCATAATGTAGAGACTACTGCTTCAAAACACGACTTGTCCAACTTCCCCACTGCCCCCCATGCTGTTAAAAACAGTGTAATTGACAAGCTAACTAGATGTACCGCAAAGCGATACACAATATGACCGCCGCTCAGTCCTGCACATTCTCTCCGCAAATATCAATCACGCTTGTGTTTCCATCGCCTACTCCATCCCTACTGCAACTTTTATGTATGTAAATGAGTGTGTGCATGTGTGCGCTTGCTTTTGTGTATGAGTGCTTCTCTGTCTAGTGTGAGTGTGTGTCTGCTTGTGTGTGTGTTTAATGTGTCTCTGAGTATATGTTCACTGTGTTCTCTGCCGTCACTGTCACTCCAATATCAGATAACACACACACACACACACATGCACATGCGCACGTGTGCACACACACACACACACAAACACACATACACAGGCACACACTCACACACGCACACAAACACACACTCGCACACACACACACACACACACACACACACACACACACACACACACACACACACACACACAACACACACACACAGGCACACCCAGAGAGAGAGAGAGAGAAAGAGAGAACACACACAGAATACACACAGATAACACAGACACAGAGAGAGAGAGAGAGAGAGAGAGAGAGAGAGAGAGAGAGAGAGAGAGATAGAAAGAGAACACACACAGAACATGCACATACACACATATACACACATGCAAACACACAGATGGGCACACAGAAACGCACCCACACACACAGGCTATAGTACATCACACACACATTCACTTCTCAGCTCCGGTGGTCTCACAAAATGTACTCAAAGATGTGTGTGTGCATGTGTGTGTGTGTGTGTGTGTAGGTGTGTGTGTGTGTGTGTGTAAGGGTGTATGTGTGCATGCGTGTGGGCGTGTTTGTGCATGTGTTTGTATAATGTTTTATGTACATGTGTGTATGTAGTGGTGCGTGTGTGTGTAGGTATGCTTGTGTGTGTGTGTATTTATGTGTGTGTGTGTGTGTGTGTGTGTGTGTGTGTGTGTGTGTGTGTTCCTGCATGTTTGTTGCACCCAGAGCAACCATTCTCTTTTAAAACATATTTGGAAACTAGTTGATTAAAGGTTTCTAATGGTGTCACTTATATGTTTCTAGGACAAAACTAGCAGAGATTGAGATGTTTGGAACAGTTTTTGAAATCCCCAGGGGGGGATTTAGACTCCAGATAATACCACCATCTACTGGCCGATGGGTATACAGTCCTGAATGTACACATAAATCCATTTATTTTATAGCCCCCCATGGATGAAATTCCACAAAACTTGGCATACTCCCAGAGGGTGTCAGGTTAATCATACACATGAAATTTGGTGCAGTTCATAACATCTCATCTGAAGATAGGGGCAATTAAAGCAATATTACATTGCATTTTCAATTTTTACGATGGGGGGGCAAATCACAAATGACTGGTTATAAGCTAAGTTGATGCAAGCTCTAGAGAACAACATACCATAAACATTTTGTCATCCTCGGTGCCACGGTTCAGGTAGTTATGTAGGAAAAACTGTCATTTTTGGGCTTCGGGCTGGGGCAGCGAGGGGGTGGAGTGACCCCCGGGGACGAAACGAAAATTTTCCATAGAACTCTACTGGGGCTACATGCCCACCAAGTTTCATGCGCTCCGGTGTTACGGTGTCCCGGGAATCGTTGACGAAAAATGACGGGAAAAAAGAATAAAAAAAAAAAAAAAAAAAAAACTTTGACAACAACTATATGACCGCTTCGCTAGCTACGCTAGCGGCGGTCATAATAAATGTGTGTGTGTGTGTGGGGGGGGGGGGGGGTAGAGAGAGAAGGGGGTAAACAAACAGATTGAGAGGAGGGGAGGAAAGAAAAGTAGAGAGGACAGAACAACAGAGGAAAGGAGAAAAGATAGGAAAGGAAAGGAAGAAGATAGGAAAGAGTAAAGATGAGGACACGAGGAGAGATGATGGGCAGGAAGAGGAGAAGACCTGAGAGAGAGATCTGAGAGAAGAAGAGAAGATATGGAAACAAAGGAGAGAGGTGATTACAGGAGAGGAGAAGAGAGGAATGGAGAGAGAGAAAGAGAGAGAGTCTCGCTGAGATAATAATCCCTTGTTTTTCTCAGAGAAAAGATTGTCGTCATGGTGTGTACACGTTGTTATGCTTTGTCTCTCTCTCTGACATTAACATGACAGATGTTTATATCTTTTCTTGCGATAAAGCAAATAGAATGTCCAGCACAGAATAATCCTGCTGTGAACGAACCAAATCTGATTGCATAAACCTTAATTGGTTTTTAGGAGCGACCGATAACCTCTGTCTCCTTATTCATTCACCAATTTCAGATGAACGCCTGGAAAATAATTGATATGTTTACTATCTAATATGAAGGCCTTCGGGGATGGCAAATTCAAATTTCGACGTCTTAGTCAATGTTTTTTCCATCCATGATGGCAGGCAGAAAACAGTAGACAGATGGACTGAATTCAGTAGAAAAACAGAGTTTAGATGTTCATGCCACTTTTTTTTAATCACAAAAAACGGGGCTCGCCAAAACATATCTCAGCCCCTCTGACGGCCTTATCAGGGCACATTCTCCCGGGGTTCATGTCCATGTCGTAACGCGCCATTCCCAACTGCCCTAACAAAGAGGAAGCTGAATTCTCCATGCGTTTAATGGGGGCCTATAGGTTGACCTCATATTAAAGACTTGTTTGCATCAGCAGTGCCATTATTTATTCATGACATGGCTTTTATGAATGACACAAAAAAATATGCTGTTAATGTGCATTTGTGTATGTATGGCTGTATGACCTCATGCATTAACAGACATGAACATACAGTACAAACATGCATGCACACCTTTTCATACACAAATGTACACGTGACTTTATGCATTATACGCATACACAGACACACACAAAAACACGCATGCACATGCACATGCACATGCACATGCACATGCACGCACACACACACACACACACACGCACACACGCACACACACACGCACACACACATATGTGCCTGATCACAGAAGATTTCCATGTTTTCTGTGGTCAATATGGACTTGTTTAGGAAGTTCTGGACAGATTTTTGTGTCTCCAGTTTTCTCCAAAAATCTGAATCTGGGCATCTGTCTCGAGCGCAGAAAAACACCCCCCCATGAACTAAACACTCACTAACCAGACGGTTTGTGATTCAAACAGACGGTTTATAAATCAAACAGATGTCAAGAGAACGCGGAAAACATTGAAATGTGTCCATCAGCTGACACATTCACTCGGTCGTGAGCCATTGTGGACGACAGCTTGCTCTTCAGAGGACGGCGTCAGTTCTCTGAAGAACAAGAACAGAGGCTCACATTACTGTGGATCGACAACGGAGAGCAACATTCTCACAAATCTATTTAATTCCTGAACAAACCATCAGAATGATTACACACTGTTTGCAGAGCATTGCCATGTCACATTAAATCGGTACAAGGGATGGCAAACATGCTACAGTTAGATTTGGTCTTAAGGAAATTTAGTGCGTGGAGTCAAATTAGAAGACGAGCATGCAGATGAATTGAGTGACTAATCATAAGAGCCATGGGGAATTATGGTATCATCATGCATTGGCTGGTGTGTGTGTGTGTGTGTGTGTGTGTGTGTGTACTGTATGTATGTGTCCTGTAACCAGAGTCTAAGCTGTATGCACAGACCATGTGTGTGTGTGTGTGTGTGTGTGTGTGTGTGTGTGTGTGTGTGTGTGTGTGTGTGTGAGTGTGTGTGCAAAGAGCTGCCAAATTGTTTTGTCACAAAATGGCACTTGGCCTCCCTCCCTCTTTTCTCGATCGATACATGAATATTTCATTCGACCAGTGAAGTAAGAGCCATCAATTATTTAGAGGCTTTCTCCCGCGTGATGTCTCTTTCCAGTCCTCTGACAACCCCCCCCCCCCCCCCTCCACACCCCAACACACACACACACATGCCCGTGCGCACACACACACACACACACACACACATCCACTCATACGCCCAGCCCTCCCTCCCAGAAAGCCTCTTGTTTGCCCGTGTGTTTACCATCTTCTTTGCCGTCCCTTTAAAAAGCCCGGAGCCAAATTGCGATACTATTATCTAACTGCCCAATGCACTGCTATCTATACCCACACGAGTGTGCGCATCTCTGGGTGTATTTATACAGCTGTAACAACATAAACAGAGAAGAATGTCTTCTGAAATATTTCATATTTTTAGGACGTTCGAACAAAAAAAATCATGCTGGTGACTCAAATGCTCCCCCCTGAGCGCAAATCAATTGAGCTGTCAGTCTCTCGCGCGCGCGGTCGTTATCGACTGGGAGGGTCCTCCACATTCCCATGGTGCACTTCAGCTAAAAATAACTCCAAATATTTACCTCGGTGGTTAAACTCACACTCACGGCACTCCGTTTAAAGAAATGAGGGGGAAAAAAGAAAAGAGAGGAAAGGGGAAAAAAAGAGAAAGTGAAAAAAAAAAAACAGGTCAATTACTTTGGATGGTCAAGGGAGACACAAGGCACGCTAACCAGGATCAATACACAGGAGGGAGATGGGGAGGGGTCAGCGGGGGTCAACCAACCACAGCCACACAACCAAAACGGACATCAACCATGCAATCAATCTGAGCCAATAGAAAAGTAGTTTAATCACTGACTACACACACAATATATATATGTGTGTGTGTGTGTGTGTGTGTGTGTGTGTGTGTTGAGGCTGAGTCTCGTTTGTCATGTAGCGGGGGGCACACAGGAGGTGGTCGGTGGCGTTGACTGTGACCAAGGTCGCGACCTTACGACTGTTATTAATGATGCGGAGAGAAGTACTGTTGATTGACTCCCTGGAAACCCAAGCAGTACGTGTGTGTG
>NC_085005.1:20462682-20470182 GCF_963854185.1 Sardina pilchardus
AGTGACGTGATGAGAGTGACACAGGCTGCCCTTAGGGTCCAGCAGGTTGGAACGCATCCCACCTGGGTGCCCCCCCTCAAAGCACACACACACACACACACACACACACACACACACATGCCCCTAAGCCATATACCCTCCCCTGCTCCCTCTGCTCCTCCCTGCCCTCCAGATGGCACAAGGGGGAGATCCATCAGTAACCACACCAGCAGGGCACACACACACACACACACACACACACACCTCCTGTGGAGAAGACAGGAAAACAGGAGCAGGAGAAAACAGGGGGAAGAGAGGGAAAGGAAGACAGGAAGTGAGAAATCAAAGAGCCAAATGGAATGATAGACATTTTAAACAGCAGTAAGGGAGATCCGGAGAGAAGAGAGAGAGAAGAGAGATAAAGAAAGAAAGAAAGAGTGAGATAGTGAGAATAGTGACAGAAATATAGAGGAGCCAAAAAAGAATAAACAGAGAAAGAGAAAGAGAGTGAAGAGAGGAAAACAGATTCTATGTCAGAAAATAGAGTTACTGAGAGATAATGAGAGAAAAGTAACATACACTGCAAGAAAGATAGAAAGATACAGAGAGAGAGACAGAGAGAGAGAGAGAGAGAGAGAGAGAGAGAGAGAGAGAGAGAGAGAGAGGAGAGATGGACATCCGACTCCGTGCGTGGTCGGACAGAAACCCATCAGGCTCTCCTCTGGTTCCGGGAGCTTGGTCAGAAACCCGACGCCCAATCTGACCAGCGCATCTCACATATCCTGTCCCTCGCTCACTCGCCCACCTACTGGCTCTCCTGGCCGCCCCCCTCCACTGACCACCACAGCAGCATGACCGGATTCATCCCTCTCTCCATCTCTCTCCATCCCTCTTTCCATTCCCTCTCTCCATCCCTCACCATCCTTCTCTCATCCCTCTCTCTATCCTTCTCTCCATCTCTCTCTCCATCCTTCTCTCCATCCCCCTCTCTCATATCTCTCTCACCATCCCTTTCTCTATCCTTCTCTCCATCCCTCTCTCTATCGTTCTTTCTCATCCCTCTCTCCATCCCTCTCTATCTTTCTCTCCATCCCCCTCTCTCATATCTCTCTCTGTCTCTCTCTCTCCATCCCTTTCTCTATCCCTTTCTCCATCCCTCTCTCCCATCCTTCTCTCTCATCCCTCTCTCCATCCTTCTCTCATCCCTTTCTCCATCCCTCTCTCCCGACGCCCGTTTTCTCTTCTCCTGTGCGTATAGCATCCATCTGAGAGGGGCTGGCCTAATTGAATCGCTCTGACTGTAATGAATCTGACTGTCATAGTTCCAGATGTGCGATACATCACAATAGCCATCACGTGTGCATTGTTAAAACGACTGCCTGTCTGTGCGGGCAGCGGACGAGGCTGTTCATAAATTTGCCTGATTTAGAACGGTCGGAGGTGATTCAATTATCCTTGTTTGTTGAGCTTGCAAAATGTCCGCCACTCCCTTTTCCTCCCTCCAGTGTGGTGGGCTGGGGATATCTTTAGCTTCCTGTCACTTATCTGGAAATGGGGGCGGCTCAGCGGGAGACTTCCTGTCTCTTATGGGTCTCACTTTCACCCCCCCCCCCCCCCCCCACCACCACCACCTCACTCCATCATGATGAAGTCACGTTGCGTGGTGGTGGTGCGGCCCGTATCCTTCCTCCAGATCCCTCCTCTGCTCATTGTGATTTCTCTACAGTAGAAAATATAGGGCCCTCATACAATAGGTGCAACGCCTTTGAAGGTTGCATCAGCGATTGCAGGTGACTTCTGTTGGGTGTTTGAAGCGAGATCTCACCACAAACTGAGCTGGCTCGCCCCTCTCTTCCGTGGAAAAAAATGTCTTTGCAAGTAGCCGTGCACAAGCGCAAAACTCCCCAGCACCCACCCCCCCGTCGGTGACTAGTTGGAACACTATTCATTTTAGCTTGGAGTGGTTGGTAGCCTCAATTCTTCTTGCGCGCAGATCTCGGAGCCTCAGCATGCCAACAGAGATTTGTTTTGATGGCCTGCTTAATGGGGCGGGCAGCTAGCAAATCGTGAGGAAAGATTAAATGAATGTGATCATTTATGTTTGGCCCTACAATCGCTGATACAACCTTTAAGTCTAGCTAAAGCTCACTTAATAACAAAGCAAAAAAACCAGCTTCCTAATGTAAGACCTTAAAGCAACACTAAAGCACTTTCCTCTGTCGCACGCACGCTATTTGTTTACCCAGCAATTAACGATGTCCACAGACAAGTTAAAGTATTTTGCATGATTTTATGAAAGTATGATGTATTGCGACATCGAAGCAAGTCAAATTTGTAGTTTCCTCTAGTTTATAGTTTTCTAGTTTTGTCATTTCATCGAGCTACAGATATGCTACCCGATCTGGTAAAGTTACATAGTGCGGTTATAGCCAACAGAGGGCTGCAAAGTGAAAGCAGAAGTGCCGATCACCCTGTTACCAGTTGATGAACCGCTGAAATGATATTGGAAACATTATTTTAAGGTACAAAAAACTCTTTAGTGTTGCTTTAAATCAGTTTCCTAACACCATGGTTAGACCTTAAGCACAAACGACTGTGCACTTTACTTATCATTTACATTAGTCCAATGATGTTCAGACCCTGAACAGGATCCACATAGCATGGGATGGATGGGTGGATGGTGGGGATGGATGGATGGATGGATGAATGGACAGTGGGGATGGATGGATGGATGGTGGGGATGGATGGATGGATGGATGAATGGACAGTGGGGATGGATGGATGGATGGTGGGGATGGATGGATGGGGATGCATGGATGGATGGTGGGGATGGATGGATGGGGATGGATGGATGATGGGGATGGATGGATGGATGGTGGGGATGGATGAATGGATGGAGGGGATGATGAATGGATAGGGCCTTTTAGTCCTCCCAGCATGCTGTGCTTCTGCGTCTGCTGAGCAGTGGGCGCCATGACTGGGACTGAGTCAGAGGATGAGTCACAGGCCCACGCCCACCCGTGACACGCATAGCTTTACGGGGCTATCATTACCAGCTATCCCATCGTGGGCTTCATGGTGAGTGCTTAGTGTGGATCAGCACACACACACACTATATCCCATAATGGGCATA
Organism: Sardina pilchardus; assembly: GCF_963854185.1. NCBI lineage: Eukaryota > Metazoa > Chordata > Actinopteri > Clupeiformes > Clupeidae > Sardina > Sardina pilchardus. The sequence continues at coordinate 20,465,795 of NC_085005.1, forward strand.
TTTGTAGGTGCATGGTGTGAATCCTCTGACACACACACACACACGCATAGTCAGTCCTGTCAATACCTTACACACACACACACACACACATAGACACAGACACAGACACAGACACAGACACACAGAGACACAGAGACACAGAGACACACAGACACAGACACACACACACACACACACACACACACACACACACACACACACACACACACACACACAACTTGTCCCCCATATAGGCCGTAATAAGACAAAAAAAAAAGGCGTATTGAGAGCCGCACAGAGACGGGATGTGCTTTGAGTGTGGCGTAAACTGAATTACGTCTCATTCCTCCCTCCTGTCTGGACCGTTAATACGCAGGTTAATGCGTCGCTGGGGCGACTGCTGCTCTTGCTTGGCTTATTGATTCTGGATGATGCCCTTTCAAAAGCAAATCTCCCATGGTTGAGTAGGGGTCAATGGTGCCAACCATGGATGCGAGTATGCATGTGTGTGTGTGTGTGTGTGTGTGTGTGTGTGTGTGTGTGTGTGTGTGTGTTTTTGTGTCTGTGTGTGTGTGTGTGTCTGTGTGTGTGTGTGTGTGTGTGTGTGTGTGTGTGTGTGTGTGTGTGTGTGTGTGTGTGTGTGTGTGTGTGTGTCTGTGGGATGTAGGGAATGATCAGGATTGGCGTGGGATGATTTGTAATCGCAGGAGCAGCCCCTGTGATAAACCCCAGTCCTGTATAGATGTATAAGCTACATAGAGCTGAAAAACCAGAGGCAAATCCTGCATGCGCTCATGCAGAGTGCTTCTGTAGCTTAGAGGCTCCAGTTAGGTACTAACAAGGGTCAAGGGCATCCAAGGTCATGGGTTTAGCACAGAGGTTACAGTCACAAAGAGGGAAAAGATGCATATCTATGCAATAGTACTGTGCACTCGCAATTATAGTTTCTGCTTTTAGTGTTAAAAATGACAAATGACAAATGAGACCATTCATTTTTAACTAGGGGATCAGTCAATGACAAATTGCTATGAGGGATTAGACCAGGATAGAAATATATTTAGCTCATCTCAGTAATTAAAGTGATTTCAAAATACTTCCATGACAAAACAAAAATATGACAAACTAAAGTAGTAGACTAATACAGCTGTCCAACGCAATAAATCTTCCAATCAATTAAAAAACTGTATGCCTGCTGGCCTCTACAAACTCGACGCTTTGAGTTTCACCAAGGTCACAAGGCCATCAACATACATTTCATAAATGGCTCTTACAATCAGATCTGCTGTATGTAGGGCAGACATGCTTGTGTACTTTTATCACCTGGGGTTGCCCCTATATTCTTCTTTTTTTCTATTCAAAATACAGAGCACACAGTAGTTCCTGGAGGGTTTCCTGTTTGAAACGTTCAAATCCAACACAGATACTGTACTTTGAAATGAAAATAAATTGGGTTTTAGCGTACTGCTCTACAATAATGTAGGCTCTTAAACTTCCCCAAGATACCATTAGCTCGTTAGCTATTGTTTTCTGTGCCACCCAAAAGGCCTTAGGAACACACTGTTTGATAAAGCAGTTGAAAGGGTCTATGTATTTCCAACAGCGCAGGCTCTCCCTAAAAATCAAAACCATTGTTTTGTTTTTATAGCACCTTGTTGGTCTCGTTTAGTCACAGGAATGCTCATTATTGCCCAAATACACCATCCAGAGGACAGTGTAGGAGTAAGAGTCAGTGATAAGAGAGAGAGAGAGAGAGAGAGAGAGAGAGAGAGAGAGAGAGAGAGAGAGAGAGAGAGAGAGAGTCTGTGTGTGTGTGAGTGTGTGTGTGTGTGTGTGTACCTTTGAGGAATGCCTCCCCCTCGCCATGAATGGCTTGCCTGAGAGCATTCTGGCCCAAACCCACCTACAACCACCAGCAGCGGCACCTGCCAAAATCACCAGTGTCAGTGGTGGAGGAGGTGCATCGTGGGTAGAATAAAAAAGCAACAACAAACAAAACAAGCATATGGTGGCCCAGACCCCAATGCCCATCATCACACTGAGAACAAGGTGGTGAGACAGTGGCTCACTGTTCCAGAACCTTCTGGCAAAAACACACATCCACAAACATACCCGTGTAGGGGTGTGTGTGTGTGTGTGTGTGTGTGTGTGTGTAGGGTTGTGTGTGTGTGTGTGTGTGTGTGTGTGTGTAGGGTTGTGTGTGTGTGTGTGTGTGTGTGTCTGTGTGTGTGTGTGTGTGTGTGTGTGTGTGTGTGTGTGTGTGTGTGTTTGTGTGTGTGTGTGTCACGACGAGTGAGGAGAGGAGTGAAAGCTCCTGCCCAGTCCTGCTACAGTAAAGGCACCTGGAGGCAGGGCCAAAACCACTGAAGGTGTCTGCATTCACTCACTGTATGAAGGCATTCACTACGTTCAGTACCACGTTTGCCAACTGAACAGGAAATGCACGGACAGCAGGCTCTGTGTTTATGTTCATGACTATTTTTAAGATATCATTCGTTATGCCTTCATTTACTGTTATTTACTATTGTTTGTCTTTGTTTATGGAAAGCACATTCAATCGTGCCCGTGTATGAAATGCAGCAAATTAATAGACAGAGGTGGACATCCTGGGTTCAGACACTAAAGTCCTGCCAAGTATTTACAGTAGTAAACCAGCTCATCCTAATTAGCAGCCAGGTAGATCAGATCATGAGTGATATCACCTGTGTTGAGTGCACAGGTAGAAAGAATATACTGTATGGCAGGACTTTTACTCTCTGGAACCGTTATGTCCACCTCGGTAAATAAACGTGCCTTGCAGTGGTCTTTGGTATTATTTGCCCTCAATATTATTGATAAATAATATTATTATTTGCCCTTCAAGGCACTACTCCCCTCAGTATGAGGGTTGAGGGGTTAGGGTTAGGAATAGGTAAAGGTAGTGCTTTTTAGGCTGTGCTGCCTGGAAGGTCCCGTTGGGGGCAAAAAACACCATTGAGTGCCTTGCAGTAGGCAGTAGGTATGTCATGTGTGCAGTGATGGCATGCTCATTGGTGGAGGTGGTGTCTGTGGGGGGTTGGGGTGGGATGGAGAGGGCACACTGGGTACAGCCACTCTGGTCGTAACAGGAATCAGTCTACGTTCCCTTTTAACCACAAGAACAATGGAGAACATACAGCCTTCTGTTGAAGATGTGAGGTGGTTCAACGGGAGGTGAACGCACACACACACACACACACACAGACACACACACACACACACACACACACACACACACTGACACATTCTCACTCTCTCTCTCTCTCTCTCACACACACACACACACAACACACACATACAGTCTCACAGTCTTCTCTCTCTCTTACACACACTCATACACATACATTACGGAGTCTCTCTTCCTCTATCACACACACAAACACAGAGTCAATAACTCTCTCTCACACACACACACACACACACACACACACCTAAATCGATAAGCACCATCCACTCTGTTGAGTTGGCCAGCCTGTTCCCCTGTGGCGCCGTGACAAGATGATGATGGCAGACGCGTGACTTTCCCCTCACCTTCTGGCCAGCCAGGATCTGAAGGGGCCCAGACTCTTCCTCTGTCCCCCTCTCCCTCTCAGTTTCTCTCTCTCTCTCTCCTTCTCTCCCTCATTCTCTCCTTTGCTTTCCCTTGTTCTCTCTCTCTCTCTCCAATACTCCTTTTCTTTCCCTTGTTCTCTCTTTTTCTCTCAATTACTCCCTTTCTTTCCCTTGTTTCCCTTCTCTCTCCCTCTCTCTCTCTCTCTCTCTCCCTCTCTCTGCACCCCCTCCCATTAGCGCGGCCTTTGTTGTGGGACTGCGACAGGGCAGTGGGCCAGCTGGAGAGGCGCCCTTCAAGGGAACGATAAACTGCCCGTCTCTCCCCCCCCCCTCCGTCATCCCTCACTTCTTTGAAAGGGGGGGAAGAAAAGAAAAAAAAGTGAAATCCATTTTTTTCCCCTCATAGCAAGCCACCTTTCTTCCCTTATGACACCCCCCCACCCCACCCCCACCATCACCACCACCATCAGTCCACCCCCATGTGTTCAGCGGTGCATGAGGAAGTGCTCCAAAGCCCTTTCCAAAACAAAAACAAGTAAAAGCATAGAGGGGGGAAAAAAATAGGAGGAAAAAAAACTTCCTCTTTCCTCTCCTAAAATCCATTTCCCCCCACAAAGGGTCCTTGTAAAAACCTGCCACTCACCTTACCACCCTCCAAGTACATTTAGGAACAGGTACAAAGCATGCAGAAGCCGTAGCGTTGGGGGCAAAACAACACCCCCCACCCTCGCCCACACACACACACACACAAAAACAAATACTGCAGTGGCTGGCTAAGGTGACCTCACCACTTAGTGCAGTGCATGTCTGCCCCAGTCTCATGCCAGCTGTGCCAATGTTGA
>NC_085005.1:20472682-20477682 GCF_963854185.1 Sardina pilchardus
AGTTCAACAGCAGACAACGATGACTGGAGCTAATCCGAGCATTTCAGACACATATAACTAATTATCCAAAGAGGATTCGTCCGAACTGGAAAACACTTCTGTTAACCAAAACTGGAAACTTCTGTCTCGAGTCTTGAGTACTGTACGGATTCCACACTTTGTGTTTTTACAAAACAAAGAGCAGGTTTGATGCCTAGCCTACAGTGCCTGCTACAAAATAAGCAATGGTTACATGATTTCATAACAGATCGGTGACAGCAAAGCCCACAGTCAAGCATTTCCATACTTCCAGCATCACCCAACTCAACTGTATCCTGTTCCTGTCCACCTCTTCCACATCTTCCAGAACCTTCCCCATAAATTCCAGATCCCCCAGCCTCCTCGTCTCCCTCTCCCTCTAGATTTGATTAGATTCAGCTTCACGGTCACCGGACAAGTAAAAGTGCTTCAACAACGAAATGGACTTGGCATCTGACTCGCACGCTCATTACTAGTGCTGTGTGAGGTCTTACAGGTCCCTTGTCGATACAAACGGACTCTGGTGGGATACAGAGCATTGCGTTGCAACTGCGTCCAGGACCTTTCTCTCTCTCTCTCTCTCTCTCTCTCTCTCTCACTCACACACACACACACACACACACCCTTGTCCTGTTGGCAGCAGCAAGCTTATCCCATCCCATCCCAGCCCTTCTCCATCCCATCCCATCCCAGCGCGTCCTCATATCACAGCCAGTCCATCTGGTGCCCCCCCCCCCCTGCCCCTCAGCGCTAACTCCAATTAGCCGCTAACTAACACAAACACGCTCCTGAGATTACCCACTTCCCCGCTCTCGCAGCATCCTGCGTAATACACGGGATGTTCCCATTTGCATTCCCATCAGACGGGTCAGAGAGAGAGCGCGGGGAAGCGTGACCCTGATCCTGGCGGGGCGGGGCGGACCCGATGCGATAGCGCCGTGATATCACTTAGACGCAGGGCATGCGGTCCCCTGTGGACCGTTACATGGGGATAATGAGGCCCCTGGTTGCGGTGGGGTGGCTGGCCAGGGTGGGTGGGTGGGTGGATGGGGGTAGTCAGTCACACTAAATGTTGCGAGGACCTCGGTGACCCCGCCAACGATTTATATTCCAGTCCAATTACGCACGCGACCACAGAGCCGCTCCATACGCAGCGCTCTGATTCACCACAGCGAGGCTGGCGGCTAGCTCGCTACTGGTGCGAGTGTTTGTTATCAATTCACTGTGTGTGTGTGTGTGTGTGTGTGTGTGTGTGTGTGTGTGAGGGAGAGAGAGAGAGCAAATGTGAGTGTTGCAGAGTGTGGTTGCACATACAGTATGTGTTTGAGAGATAGACATGTGTGTGTGTGTGTGTGTGTGTGTGTGTGAGAGAGAGAAAGATAGAGAGAGAGAGAGAGAGACAGAGAGAGCAAATGTGTGTGTGGGAGAGTGTGATTGCACATACAGTACAGTATGTGTGTGAGAGATGGATGTGTGTGTGTGTGTGTGTGTGTGGCTAGAGAATGACAGATGGTGGCTGAGATAATATGCTGCATTTCCTGGCACAACACAATGAAGTGGAAGAGGAGCCCTTTCGGATCTTGGGGAAAGTTGGTGTTTCATTCCTTCCTTCCCACTCTCGTCTCGCACTGTCCCTCCTGTTCCCTCCTGTTCCCCCCGGCCCAACTATCTGGCCATCTACACACACACATACACTCTCTCACACACACACACACACACACACACACACACACACACACACACACACACACACACACACACACACGCAACCCCTGGACCAACTATCTGGCCATCTCCCTCTGGTCACTCTCTGGACAGGCCTTCCAGATGGCCCGTGTCTACGCTGTGGCCTCGGGTGAACATCAGGGCAGAGGGAGCGCACCGATTGGCTGGCACCATATGTGCTGAGGTCACAGTGCCAGGCTGACCAATGGGAATCCAATATTGTCTGTAAATTGCACAGTAATGTAACTCTGGTCCCCGGGGTGGCTAATATCTTCGAAATTTAAGACGACCGGTTGTGATAACCAAGGCCCGTTTCAAAAAAGAGCTGCTTCATGCAGTTATGTGCAACGGACACCTGGATATACAAACAGGGAAAATACATCTGGATATGCTTCCCAGTTCCAACACCCAAAAGGCTCTAAGGGGATAAATAAAATGACACACCTTACTGTTGCAGACAATAAACCTTAATGTTGTAGGAGTACTTCTCGAAGAGATTATTTATGACACTGTCAGGCACACTACCTGCCCGCAAAGTATTGGTGTCCTATAAAAAGAGCGATGACGGGCATGACTTTGAAGCCAAAATTAAAGAGAGAAGGGGGAGAGAGAAAGGGAGAAATAGAAAGAAAGAAAGAAAGAAAGACAGAGGGGAAGAGAGGGAGGGATATAAAGAGAGAAAGAGCAGAGAGATAGAGAGCGAGAGAGAGAGAAAGAGAGAGAGATAGAGAGCGAGAGAGAGAAAGAAGAGAGTGCACGTGCAAGAGAGAGAGCAAGAGCAAGAGTGAGGCAGAGAGAGAGAGTAAGAGTGAGAGATAGAGAGATAGAGAAAGAGAGAAAGAGAGCAAGAGAGCCCTGTACAGGTGTGAGTCCCTGGGTAAGTGCCAGGTGACTGCAGCAGTGGCGTGTCTAATTGTGCTCCAGATCCCGTCTCCTGTTACCTGTGGAAATCCCCGCTTGCCGCCACCTTCCCCTCCGTGCCATAATAATACCTTAACAGCTTTCATTTCACTTAATTACCTCCAAACTATGAAGCCCTGATGGGGGGGTTAGGGGGTGTGTGGGGGGATCAAACACTCCCAGTACAGGTGGGGAGGTTGACATGAAGAGCCCTTACCTGACATTCTAAATCCCCCTTTACAGCAGCTGTGGGGTGGATTGACGGCGTTGCCTACAACAGGGCTGCTGGAGAAATGCTCAGAGAGATTGCGCCATGTCTAGCCAACGCCGGGTGAGAGAGACGACAATGACAGCGGCTCGACTTCAACAGGCCCGACCGGACCTTGAAGTGGATCTGGTTACTCTCTGAATTCGCAAGAATTGACCGTAAAAGGGGTTCAGCCAACTATGTTGGGCACCACGGGGGGAAAAAAAGCAACAGACGGGGATTTCCCGACCACAATTCACAGCCAGGCTTGAGGCCTTTCACAGGTATTGCAGGAGCTCCAGGGAAATATTAGGTTTCCGAGTCTGTGCAAGAGACCAGACGAAAACTCCCAAGGTGCCCGTGTACTTCCCACACCATACTTGAGATGTTGAAATGCCTGCACAGTGAAAAAGCAAAACAGCAGTTGTGAAGATGACTTGTAGAAATAGATGAAAGAAGGGGTAAAAAAAGTAGATGAGTAGATGAAAAGACGAAAGTTTTTCTTTTCTTCCCTTCTCTGCTATTTTTTTTTTAATTCCTTTTTTTTTTTTTTTTTTTTTTTTTTAAAAAGCACAACTGCCGTCAATGTGGTAGTAGCTCATCTGTCACCCTCGTGGGCTTGAACGCAGCAAACCAGGCCTGCTGGAGTAGAGCTGAAACAGCAAGAGGGGAGTCATTACTGTAAGCTCTCACGCTTGTTCCTACAAATCACTGTCAACACGGACCAACACAGCCAAAACCAAAACTTTGGAAACAACACAAAAAAAAAGACCCAAACAAATAGCATACATGACAATTTTTTTCACTCTAAGCCAATGGAGTGGCTGTTAAAGCTGTACGTGTCTTCAAACGGACTCCTTCCTCCACACCATGATACGATCATGAGGAATATGATATTAATAATATCCTTTCATCCTTTCATACACACACCTATATCATCAGGGTACATTATGATGAATAAAATATCAGAGTCATAAATATTGATTAGCTCATTAATACTAATAAGCTAGAATCAGATGACGTGTATGTGTGTGTGTGTGTGTGTGTGTGTGTAGTCGAGTAAGTGTTGCTCATGTATTAACCTCTCCTTGCCTCTGGTGGAGAACTCTCACTCTAATTCACATTCAATGTCCAGGCATCATCTAGTTCACAAAGGAAAGCGCATACATATATTTCTATTATCTTGAACAGGATCAGTAGCCTTGGGCATAATACTGTGGTGCTGTGTTGCCGGGTAACCCTTTATATCAGCATTTAGATCGTTTAGTCTCTGAACCCCCCCGCATCACCTTCACAAAACGTCACCACCACCAACAAAGAGAAGCACACTGATGAATGTTATGCATTATGCTAACCTGGAGCTATGCGCTATCATTAGTTGTCTGGTCTGCTGTGTTAGCCTCAGGTAACAAATGCATGTCAGGCCAGGGTGTACATCTGTGTAATAACCATTCCTTGTAGACGCTCACATTCATCACCACGGTTACCTCTTTAGATGTAAAACTGCCGCTGAATACTACTGTTCGTTTTGAACAAAAGGGGGGGGGGGGGTTAATAGAATCCTGCAGCGTTTCCAAGGAGACCTCACAGGAGGAACCCAGAGCCCTGGAACCTCTCGCCCAGACGTCTGCCTGAATTTTCTAGACATTCTCTAGTGTCTGTGTCATCCCAGTTCATCCCCTACATGCATACAAAACCCCACCGTGACTCTCCACTCCGTCCGGCTTTGGTTAGCCCCCCCCCCCCCCCCCCCCCGCTAACGTCACTCCACCTGCACTTCATAAAAGAGGAGAACCTGACTTTTATTAGTAGGCTCCATGTCGACAACACGCCGACAGGGTCAGAGAGGTCGTTGACCTCTGACCTCACCACCAGTCGCCCGGGCGAGGCGGCTCTTATGAGGCCACGTGCATGCGGTTGCCATGGCGTCGTTAAGGGGTTAAAGCCGCGGGGGGGGAACTGCGAGAGCAACAAGTGCAGTTAGCCACCTGAGGAGCTGTTGGGCTGGATAGGGAAGCGGTCGCAGAGAGAGAGGGAAGGCTAGGGGTGCTGCCGTCTGCCACATTCTGGGGGCAGTATCTGGGTAACCCACAGCTCTTGCCTCAGGTCC
>NC_085005.1:20485182-20487682 GCF_963854185.1 Sardina pilchardus
GAACAAACTATTCCGAATGAAAATTGTGTGTCATCTATATACATGGGGCACATTCTATTCCGATCAGGTGCTCGCAAACGCGTTAGAGTCTTTGATCGGAATAGTTGTCGCTGCTTTGGTTTTTCCTGAGAAGCTACAGTGGGCCATCCGACTGACCGTATGCATGGCTGTTCAGTCGGAATGAGATGAGAACGGAACACACTGCCTCTTATATTTCCATTCAAATTCTAATTGGATCAGCAGTTTAACTCCAATCAAGGTGTTTATATATAATTTATAGATAGATAGATAGATAGATAGATAGATAGATACTTTATTGATCCCTAAGGGGAAATTCAAGGAATTTCTATACCGATCGAGACATTATTCCAACGTACGTAAATGAACCTAGTGACTGCGATGGAGACTTGCATTGTCTTAGGAGCATCCACTAATTCACTGCATAGGGTAGTGTGTAGTGAATAGCGATAAGCTGGATGGTGTTTACCCACTACGGAGGGGATGAGTGGATGTGTTTTTAGCACGTGTTTGTTTTTATGAGTAGATGTTTTGAGCACCGGGCTGGGCATCCAAAAGAAGGTTCCGGCTGACTGCCTTGTCTGCTGCTGACCTTATCATGAGGGCTCAGGCACCGCAAACAGATTAAGCCGGACTGTTTTGCTGACTTTATCAACGGGAGTCCAGCAAGGGTCTGTGACCTAGCCCGTGTTGACCCCCTGCTGTTTTACACCCCCCCCCCCCTTCCCACCCCAATGAAGCTCTAGCTGTAAAGGAGAAGAGAGGGGGGGGGGGTGTTCCCCATCAATCCCCTCTGGGAGAGGAAGCCACACAAGATGGTGGATCAGGTTGCGACCTGGCTGTTTGTTCTCCTGCCTGTGGTCCTCCAAGAAAACCCCCCCTGACCTCCTCTCCCTGCGCCTCCTCTCCCCCTGCGCCTCCTCCCCTGTGTGGCCAGATGAGTGAGGGAGGACAGGAGGAGAGATGAGGAGGTGTGTACCCCCCCCCCCCTCGTTTTCTGAACGATGCAAGCCATCAGGGATCAGCCGCCACTGGGCGGTTCTCCAGTTCTCCAGATGAGTCCATGCCTTGAGAACCCCATCGATCACGAGACCCTGTGATCACAGGAAGCACACACACAGGCTGCTGGTGAAAACGTGTGTCTGTACTGCAGGTCACTTTGGATACAGAGGTCTTCTTCATGAGTAAATGCGGTGTGGTGTGGTTAGCAGCCTGCAGAAGAGAGATGAAGAGAGTTCGGTTCTAGCTGGATGGCAGATCTCCACTTCTATTTTCTCTCGGAATCTGGATCTCAGTCAAATGCGGGTGCACAAACACATACACAAATACACAAAAACACACACACACACACACACACACACACACACACACACACACACTCCCTACACTCCCACTCATCCATGCCTACACTGTACTGCTTAAGATAACAACTCAAAGGTGCCTTAAAAAGCAAAACCAGCCCGCGTCCGCGTTGAACAAACCGTAATCAGCCAGCCTATACAAGGCCTGATTCACAGGCGCTCACTGATGCTTCGGATGAGACAGCTGAGGTCAATTGTGTGGTACACTCCCGACTGTCATCAGAAGCAACAGAATTAACACACTGGCCCTGTGTGTGGCCTTCATTTGCGTTGTTTTCAAACACACTCTCCCGTCCCGATCCGATCCGAACGCACGTGTCCGTGCCTGTACTGGCAAAGATAATTCTGAAGTGCTGGCCAGACCAAAGGAATCAATCTTGTGTTGAACAAACCGTAATTAACCTGCCGACGCACCAAACTGAGCCGCGCGTCACACAGCGCCAGTTGGTCTGAGGCTCGTTCTGCTGGCTGCTTTATGAGAGAGAGATGACACACACACACATGCACACACACACACACACACACACACACACACACACACACACGCATACACTCACAAACATAGATTCACACAAATACACGTTCTCTCCCTCTCTCACACATATACACACACACACACACACACAAACTCTATCTCGCTCATGCACATGCACACGCACGTGCACACACACACACACACACACAAACTCTCTCTCTCTCTCTCTCACACACACACGCAGAAACTCTCTATCTCTCTCTCTCTCTCTCACACACACACACACACACACACACACACACACACACACACACACACACACACACACACACACACACACACACACACAGGGGCCCATTCTGCTGGCTGCTTTATGAGAGGCAGATTAGGCCATCTGGGCAGCACACCCCTGATCACCATCACCCAACGAGAGCGAAATTAGCACCTCTCTTTCTCTCCTTTTATGTCTTTCTCTGTTTCTCTGTCTCTCCCTCACTCTCTATCTCTCTCTGGCTTTTATGCATTTTGTTTTTAGCACCTCTGTTTCTCTTTCTGCCTCTGTCCTCTTTCTCTCTCTCCCTCGCTCCCTTTCTTTCACTTACTTTCAATGTGTGCATCTCACTGTTTCACTCTTTCACTGTTTTTA
>NC_085005.1:20495182-20502682 GCF_963854185.1 Sardina pilchardus
GGGAAATTCAAGAGTATAGTCTAGTTAGTTCTAATGGGTATACGGTGATCAACTGTGTTAATACCTGTCCTTGCCTATTTAAAGTGGGTACACTAAGATGGTGATGCTTTTTAAGTGGGTACAGTATACTGCGTAGTCCTGCGTATCACATAGACTACACCACTTTGTGGGAGAGAGAGTGTGGAGGAAAGATGAGTGCAGGACTAGTATATTGACTTGTTAGAGCTTTTATTTTGAAATTCATATCAATTCAGAGAAGGGATGTCACCTGCTTAGTGCAGGAAAATGGTTTGTTACAGTATGTGTAGATACACACACACACACACACACACACACACACACACACACACACACACACACACTTTCATTGCTGCTGGTGGTAGCATGCACATTTCAACTCAAGGACATGTCTGCACACAACTACGTTAACGTACATGACTCAGAGGTTCTGATGGATCATTACCAGCTGTCCCACTGTGTGGTTGATGGAGGGTGTGTACTGTGCAATGTGCATCTGCAAATCTGCTAATGTGAAATGTGTATCTGCAAATTATGCCATTGCCAAAAGGTCTATTCTACTTAAGAACTTGTGTGCACTGCGCATTAGGCGCAAAGATATTCTCACACACACACACACAGACAGACAGACACACACACACACACACACACACACAAACACACAGACACAGACACACGCACACACATCAGTGCTTCCAGAAGAAGTATCATGTCTATTTTGCTTGACTCCTGTCGATATATCAATAACATCCTGTATCTACCACAGACACACACACACACACACACACACACACAGCAGCAGACTCACAAAGCTGGAGCTAAAGAGAGTGGTGGAGGAGGCAGAGACATTTAGAAAAGCCTGTTTATTTACACGTGTGGAATGCCTCGTGTTCACCATGGTGACCAGTGCAGTGGTCCCTCTGACGACCACACAATTCATCCACTGGTATCATTATTACATAGCTACAAAACATTACATCGTCCAGTAGAAAACATACAAACAATAATGCTAAACTGTGACGCAAACTCATAAATAAAAAGTACAAATATTTATTTCTTTGTGGAATGAGTGAGATTAACCCTTATTACAAGATCTATGCGGTTTGAAACACAACTTCATTAACATTCTGTGATATTTACTGTACAGCTGGTTAACACATTGATAAACATTTACAGCAACATTCTCTACAAAATATGTACAGGGTTAAAAAAGTAAAAAGGAGATAAAAGATAAAAGATAAAAGAAATCTGCTCGTGGTTTCAACAATCCTGAATCTGTGGGGAAGAATTACAGAGATGCACCGCATGCGGACCAGTCTTAAGTGCCTGCACTTTTCCATAGGGATCAAGGCCTTCTGCTTGTATTGGCTGCACAGCAATGACAATCTCCAATTTGTTTTTACACAGGGACCCAACGGAGTTTCCTTCTCACAGTTTCCCTTACATGACTGTAATTGTGGGAAACTGTGACTGTGATCAACTGCTCTCATAGATTGATTGATCGTGTCTGTGATGGCCCACCAATCGGCAGACCCAGTGGACAGAGTTTACGCGTTTTGTGTGTTTGATTCGATGTACTGTAGGTCGCTGCTGGACATAATCAGGAAGTCCAGTGAGGGAACAGGATTTATCCGGTGGTACTACAGTGGAGTTCTGAAGACAGGCCCGCTCTTTGTTATGGTACACTAGGTTTAATGAATGAAGCCTCTTCTCAGCCTCTTTCATGGGGAGGTAGTTGCTAGGCTAAGCTAAGATAAGCTAAGCAAGCTAGAATCAGTAACGAAACAAAACCTAACATCAGTAAACAAAATCAAACGCATCTGAAATGCATTGCTCGCCTATCTGCACCGTGCACTTGGATTAAACCTGATTGGAGTTTCTTTCCACTGTTTTCCTGAATTCAACCACTCTGTATGTACCTCACTGCACTCTTTCCCCTCATCTCGACAAATCGGATTGAAGTTGCTAAACTTTTAGCTTCCCTGAAAGGTCAAGCGCTAATCCAGCGTCACGGCTGGCCATGCTCATTGCTCACTGCTGTGGTGGACTAGCTTTTGTAGATGGAGCCATCTCCATACCGCCATGGAAACAAATTTCATTGGGAGGCTTTTGCCAAGCTAAGCTAAACTAAACTAAACTGTGTGTGTGTGTGTGTGTGTGTGTGTGTGTGTGTGTGTGTGTGTGTGTGCATGTGTGTTGCTTGTTACTTGAACGGTGCAATACAAAATCTACCTCCACAGATAACTCAAGGCATTTCAATTTGTGGAAAATCGTTCTTTCATTTCCAGGCCGGTGGTAAGGTTATCGCTTGATCTGGATGGAGCATGGTCCCATTTTGTTGCTGGGGCTTTCTCAATCCTGCCCGCTCATTTCGAGGCTGAGAAATCGTACGTGTACCCAATCTCATCTGGCCAACCAGGAGTCGCGCTGTAATCAAAGAGAGGCCAAAACCACTAGCCTGGGCATGTCAAAGCCTATCGCCGAGAAAGGCAAGGACAGTGGGGCTGGACATAGTGCCCTGTCTTCTCTGGACAGTGAGAGAGGTCGAACACAAAGTTCAACTCATAGCAGTAGAACAACTGCAACAGTTTTTTTTTTAAAAAAAAAAGAAAAAAAAAGTAATTAAAGTAGAATACAAAAACATCAGAGGCTAAAAGACCTCCTCTTCTTCTGCATCACAGCCATATTCTGGAAACAGAGACAGAGAGAGAGACAGAGAGAGAGAATAAGAACAATAATGCAATGAAGGATAGCACGGAAAGGAAAGTATAGAGCAGACCACTGCTCTAAAATGCTCACACCTTCCTGCGTCGCTGTGGAACCTGATGATGCTATTCACCATGGATACAGCTAAACACTGTAATCAGAGCATGAATGCATGTTACACCCATTTATTTAACGGCCGTGTCATGATGGAAAATCAAGCAAATTATCTGAAGGTTCACAAGGCCAACTGGAAAAATAGGTACCTATGGAAAAGTTAACTTTCCCTGTTTCACACAAATCAAATGTCAGAGGGAATCTAAAAGTTCTGACATCAGAGGTTTGCACTGAATGCTCGGGCACAAGGGGATTGCATAAACAACCCAATATTTATGTGACATACAGTAAGTGGCAGCATCCCTCATACAGGTCAAAGTGCCCATGAGGACCTGGGCTTGATGCCAACCTGCGGTCACTCCCTCACTCACATTATCTCTCTCTCTTGCTTCTGATCAGTCGTTGCTACTCTCTCCAAATAAAGGCAAAAAGCCCCATGATGTAGTTTAAAAAAATATATAGATTTCGATGCTAGATTATAGATTATAGATTATAGATTAGGCAGTGATCCCCAGGCCTATTGGTTCTTACCGTTCCCTCCCATCAGCTGGATGGCGCTCACGCAGGGCTCCTCTGCTTCTGCTTCCTCTTCCTCCTCCTCTTCCTCGTCCGGCTCGTCGGGCGCCACGGGTCCGCTCTCCAGCACCTGCGGGGGCGAGGGCAGCGTGGGCAGCGAGGGCAGCGAGGGCAGGCTCGGAGCGCGCGTCTCCTGCGTCGTGGCGGCCAGCGGTGACGGCAGAGGACTGGCGACCGTCTGGAATCGTGAGAATCGAACGGACATTAATCGCTGTATTGCATTGTACACACGCACATACAGTACACACACACCCACACACACAAGGTCTCTCACACAAACACACACAGCCAAAGACACAGACACACAGACACACAGACACACAGACACACAGACACACACACACACACACACACACACACACACACACACATTTTACTTCTTTATTTGGATTGACAGATAGACATTTATCATAGCACAATCCAAATTTAGTTTAAAGGAGTTTTACACAGAATTAAGAGGTCTGCCCACTGAGTGTTCTAAGGATAAAGGTGACACCTACGTCTCCAAATGACACACACACACACACACACTCATGAGGAACATAACATCCCCTCCAGTGTGCTATGAAACTCCATGTTCTGGCCCACCAATCAGCCTCTGCCGCCGATCTTTGCGCTGACATTTCGGAAGGCAGGCAGACTCGGTAACTATGGCTGTCAATCACCAACGCAAATAACCGAATTTGATTTCCACGACTTGCTGGCGTAAATGCCTATGATTACCTGAAATCACTCTCGATTCATCATTGAACGTCACTCTGGTTTCCTCTCACAAATTCTCTAATTCTACGATAATGAGAGAGAGAGGGAAAGAGGGAGAGAGACAGAAGGGGAGAAATACATACGAGAGAGAAAAAGAGTGTGTGTGAGAGAGAGAGAGAAACAACAAGAGTAGAAGGTAGAGAGGGTTTTAGACTCATACTGTAGCTTTTAGTGAGAGTTTGAGAGAGAAGAAGAAATAGAAGGATTATTGGGGGAAGAGGGAAAAGAAGGATAGAAGAGAGAGAGGAAGAATAGAAGAGGGATGAAGGATAAAAGACAGGAAGGAAAGAAGAGGGAAAAGGAGATAAGATAGAAAGGAAGGATAGAAGAGAGAAAGGAAGGACAGAAAACAGATAGGAAGGATAGAAGAGGGAAAGAAGCAGAATTCAGAGAGGTGGCCATCCAGGGGTAAACTATTGAGTTTCATTTCCTCTATTTCATATAGTTTTTCTCTCTCATACAGACAATAATATTTCCCCAGCGGTTTCCGGGGTGATTACAGCGAAGACAAAATGGCTTTTAATGAGAGAAGGGCGAAGATACAGAGAGGGGGAGGAAAGCCAGAGACAAACAGACAAAGAGACAGAGGGGAGTTACAGATAGAATATTGAGCGAAGAGATAAAACAGACTAAAAGAGATGGAGAGAGAGAGGGAGGGAGGGAGAAAGAGAGGGAGAGAGTGAGAGAAAGGGAGAAAGAGAGAAGGAGAGAGAGAGAGAAAGGGAGAAAGAGAGAGGGAGAAAGAGAGGGAGAAAGAGAGAGGGAGAGAGAGAGAGGGAGAGAAACGAAAAGGGGTTGACAGCAGTAACAGCAGGACTGCATATCCCAGCAGGCATCAGGGTGAGGGGGGGAGCGGTGCCCGGAGGAGGCCAAGGCCTAATTAATTATCACGTGCAGGAGAGGGAAAAAACGCCGAAGACTTGGGGAAAAAAAAGAAAAAAAGAGATGAAATAATTAAAAAATGATATCTCTGCACTAATTATAGCCCTGTCTCCTCCTCACCCCCACATCCACCCCAGACGCCAGTCTGCCACAAATGTGATCTCCGGGTTGTCCCGATGGGGCGGCCAGCAGGCTCCCGACACCCAGAGGTCTAGGATTGAAAAGTGCAGCCAAATACACCCCCCCCCCCCCCCCGCATCCCTGCCACCGCTGGCCTGCGGGCCCTGTCTCTCCTGGGGGGCCTCCAGGCGGGCTAAGCCTCCTGCGTCCGCTCCTTGCAGCGCGGCAGAAATCACAGGGATCGTGCGCGGACAACACTCGGACCGAGCCAAACGGAGAGTAATTACCAAGGCTTGCACGCTGCGTTATGGGAGCGGTAAATGGTGTGTGTGTGTGTGTGTGTAAGTGTGTGCGTGCGTGTGTGTGTGTGTGTGTGTGTGTGTGCCTGCGCAGCGGAGGAATAATATGAATAGACAGTAGAACTAAAGAGTGGAATGAGGACTGCAGGGCAGACCTCTGTTCAGCGACATGTCCAATCAAACCTCTACAGTTTTCGAGATTATTCTGCCTGGCTCCTTTTTTAGAGAAACTAGGATAGATGAGGGGTGAGAGGTCATATCAACAAGTGCACCCCCCCCCCCCCCCATACACACACACACACACACTCCCACACTAACCTCTATGAGCCCACATCTACCCTAGAGATCCAATTGCTCTGACAGAGATGCTCGGACGTTTTGATGGCTTTTGATGGGGTAGTGGGGGCGAACAGCTCTCCCCACAGACAGCATCGCTCTGCGGAGCACCGCTTATCTGCATCCCGTGTGGGAATAAGGACATCGTTACGTAAGGAGAACTGAGCGCGCCCAGTCCTGCCAACAACAACGACGACGAGAGACCAGAGCCATTTCAGCAAACAGGACAGGGCGAGAGGGTTGCTAAGCAACAGCACAGTTGACCCAGTTAACCCTTGCCAAGCCAGAAAAGAGAGGTTAACTCTCTCTCTTTTTCTCTCTCTCATTTGTTTACACTATCTCCCTTTCACTGTTTCACTCTCTCATTCTCAATCTCTCACTCTCTTCACTCACTCTGCTTATTTAAATGTAGGGGTCAATTACATGGGGCCTTTTGGCTACAACAGTATTAAAAATCCAATCTAGAGTTTTATAGCTAAAGTGCTCATTTGCTCTCAGCTCTCAGAGTATAAACTGTTCCATAATGTTCTCCTCTGCCAGGCTGTCAGTGACGTGGTTGTAACCACAGACAGGATACTACAGCCAAAATCCACGACACAATGGCAAATAGTTATCCACTGTCCTCTGCGCAGAAAAGTGCTGAACATGTCAAACCGCTGCAAGATGAAGTGTATAACTGTAGAGGGTATGAGAGTAGTGAACGGACACTCAGTAGCATAGACAAATGGAACACGATGTATTAAAACGGTGTTCTACCGTATGCTGCTGAGTGTATTGTTTCTCTTACTTTTAAGATACAAAAACAAGCTGAAAAGTGCTAACGTCACAGGGATGCTATTGCTGTATGCTTCTTCTTGTGAAGGTGAATGAGTATGACACACAGCTTTATGAACCAAAATCAATATGTCCAAATGACATTCTACGATCTCCTTCTACTGTAAAAGGAAGCTGAAGAGAATCGACCATTTTTTCCGTGAAGTTTTCCACGAAGACAACGGAACTCACCTCAGAAAGAGTTCGCTTCTTTTTGGACGACGAGGCGATCAACGGCCGGAGTCTGCAAGAGAGAAAGGAAGGAACAGAGCATGAGAAGAGGACGACAAAAAAGAAAGACAACATAGTAACAACCCTGACATTCGGCCATCGCAGACAAGCAGACGTAAGCCCAATTTAATCCAAAGATTCCCGAATCCTACACAACGAGACCGAGCGAATTAAACGTTGCACGTAATTGCAGGCCGTCGCGAGCCGTTGCAGAGCATTCAACATGTTGAGTCGCAGTCGCAAGGTTTTAGAACGTCACAGCTCGTCTCGTCTCATCGCGAATCTTTGGTCTGAACGCTACAATAGACACCAATAAGAAAACCAGATAATGTAACATCACTTGCAACTCAAATGCACACTCAGGTGCTTCACAGCGGTAGGACGGTGCACTATTGAACCAAAGGAGACAGACTGGGACACACTGATTCAACTTGCAGTCTTCACAAAGACGTTTCAGCACCACTGTGTAACAAACCCTTCTGTCTCCGTTTTTAAAGTAAAAACCACTGTGCATCTCAACAAGACAAAACTACCGGTATGCCCGTTTATGAATTGTGACTGCGTGAACGCTTGCCATCGATCAGTTCTTCAAAACTAGATGTGTGACTCACAAACGTAATAAAAAAAAAAAAAAAAAAAAACA
>NC_085005.1:20515182-20527682 GCF_963854185.1 Sardina pilchardus
TGCACCGGCGACGAGCACGACAGCGCATGTGTGGGCGACAGAACCGCCTCCTCCCGTGGGCCCAGCTCAAAAATACAACAACGGTAAAAAAGAACAAAAAAAAAAACAGAGAAAAACCCAGCAGATGTCAAAGAGTAGGTACCAATTTTCTCTTCCCCCGGTTGGCAGGCGGCAGAGAGAGGATTTTGACGGCATGGCATGGCATGGCACGGAGCGTGGTGCCGTGTGCGGCCGTGGCATCTCCTGGTGGGCATCGCATCATCCGCCAGGGATCGGCGTGTGACGTCCGAGTCGATCGTTGACGCTACTTCAGAAGCGCGGGCAGAGGACGCGCGCATTTGATCGACCGCTGAGCTCAAATATCAACAATCTTTTTGGTCAGGATCGAGGAGGACAAGTGTGGAGAGTAGCTCATCTCAACTATTATCCCCCTTCATCATTCGCTTGTAACGCCCACTAAATGCTGGTAGCAGTGTGGTGGTAGAACTGGACTAGCATACAGTGGCCACAAAAAAGTCATTGGTTTGATTTTTTTATCTGCTTGAACAAGGCACTTCACCCCAAAATGCTCCAGGGAGATGGTGACTGGTATCTGCAAGTCACTTAAGATAAAAGTATCAGCCAAATTAATAAATAAAATATATATTAAAAAATGGGGAAATAGCCGTCTGTCTAAACCAGGCATGACTTAAGAATAAATGTCTTAACGTGATAGTTTGCTAGACTCTAGTTGAGGTTTTCACCTTGGTGGCTGAGAATAGAAATACAACACCCATCTCACCGCTGGTGGTTTTTGCCCCCTACGGCACCTTCCAGGCAGCACAGCCTAAAAGGCACTACCTTTACCCTATTCCTAACCCTAACCCCCTCAACCCTCATCCTACCCCTAAACTGAGGGGAGTAGTGCCTTGAAGGCAGCGCTGCCTGGAAGGCACCATTGAGTGCAAATAATACCAAAGACCCATCTCACCCATCATTGCTCGAGCTAGACTTTGGATAGATAGAGCACAGCAGGAGTCTCGATTAGTACAATGACTTGATATCGTACCTAACAAATTCACTCTCCTTACACGGTTTATATGTCTATGATCATTGTTATTATGACAATTTGCTAGTATTATTATTCTGTTAAAATGATTTAGTCTATTACTATTATGAGTATTTATGTGGGCTATGTGACTAAATGAAAACAAATTAACGATACGGTGTATTGTTATTATTGCTTGGACAAAAGCGTGTGCCAAGATATCCATTATCATATCCATAACATCTTTAGTGCAGAATCTAGTCCCTCTCATTCTCTCTTCATTGCTTTTCATTGTCATTTGAAACTAGACACACACTTAATGGGGAAATAGCAGACAGAGAGTCTGTCTGGCCTCTCAGAAATCCCTCAAACTCCTGTTACGCACTGAGCAATAAACATTCAAAAATCTATCATCGTGTTCGGAGGTGCGGGCCGGGCAGGCGACAAATGGACGGTAATCGTCCCAGAGGTGGCCGCCGCCCCCCCGCTGACTCTAATGGCCAGTGACAGTCTCCGTCTCGTCGGGTCCCCACCGGGCGCATTGTTCCCCCGACGGCAGGAAGTGGCTCCTGCCGTGTCGTGGCGTCCAGACGATTGGACACCGAGCTCAGGGCCCGCTGATGGATCACCCGCTCAGACAATAGCGCACTCACGTCCCCCCCGTCACCACAGCAACAAAGGCTACGCTGAGGTCAAATACCAAATGTAGGCAACCGGAGGGGAATGTGATTAGGGTATCTAATCAAACGAGATTGGAGAGGTCTGTGCTGACTGCGGAAGAAAATGAAAAATAATAAAAATAACCTCACCGAGGGCAACGCAGAGCTTTTTCTGCCCCCTTTACGGAATATTTATTCCTAGGTTTAAATGTCAAGAGTGACTTTTTTGAAGACTTTTTTTCGAGATGAGAGACGGACAATTTATAGATTAGCATTAATATGCAGAGGAGAGCTCAAAAAGCGACGACCACGAGAGCTATCTGATCTTCAGGCTCTTAAGCCACTTGAGAAGATTATTCGAGTCCTGTGGTTCATTCATCCACATGCTCCGATCGGCAACCCATCCCCCACTCATTCCTCCCCCCTACTCTCCTCCTCTCCACTCCGCTCCTCTCTCTGTCTCTGTCTCTGCCCTCCTGCCTCCGGGCCAGGCTCAGAGGACACGGTCCCTTTCGGGGACATCATCTGTCACAACACGGCTTTCATCAGAGCCACAGTTGGCTCTGGCTCGATGTGACAAGGAAACAGGGTGGGGGAGAGAGGGAGAGAGAGAGAGAAAGAGAGAGAGGGAGAGAGATAGAGAGGGGTGAGGGGAGAGGCGGTAAGAGAAAAAACAGGAAAATCAATCTGCCTCTCCACACTAAGTGATGGAAGGGGAGAGTGGGGATTGGGGTGGTGTAGGGAGGGGGGGGGTTCGGCTCGACTCACGGTGTGGGACCCCCACTGACACCAAGCAAGCATCGCATTCCACTGCGGCATGATCTGACTCCACATCCTTCAAACAAACCCTCCCCCCCCCCACCAACACCACCACCACCAACACCACCACCACCATCCTCTTCACTAGAACCCCCTCCATCCCTGCCCATCCCAACTCTACCAGCTCGTGGGACTTTCACATTCTGGAGACTTTCGAAAGAGGGACTTGATAAACACCAAGCAGGCATCAGATTCCACTACGGCATGATCCGACCCTGCATCCCTCAAACCAACCCCCCCCCCCCACCCCACACACACACACACGCCCTGGCTGCACCCCTCCCACCCACCTTCCATGAAGCCCAGCAACCCACAACTCATGGGACACCCCCCCCCGTTTTGAGGACTTTGAAAGAGAAACTTAGTAGCTGGCGCTTCTCCGCTCCCATGAAAGACATTTGAGTAACGAACAATTTATAGATTCACATTCATATGTAGAAGAGAGCTCACAAGCAGGCACCAGAGCTATCTGATCTTCAGCCTCAAAGCCAGCATTATGTGCGCGACTGATTAATATTTGGAACAGGCGTCGGAGGAGAGAGAGAGAGAGAGAGAGAGAGAGAGAGAGAGAGAGAGAGAGAGAGAGAGAGAGACGATTGCTCTCGTCATTGCCGTGTGGAAACAGTGATGGCTGGGCCGGGTCCCAGGAGACTGGAAACCGTAGAGGCCGTGGTGGAAATGAGAGGCAAGCCCTCTTCAAAGGGGACGAGGGGGTCTGCAAAACACATCAGGACAGCTGGGTAGCCAGACCGGCTATTTCTGGACGCATCCAGACGACGAAGAAGAAAAAGAAAACGAAATCCTGCAGGGAAGAATGCTGGGAACTTTATGCGGCAGTGGGTGAGTTCGGCACCACACGCTGACTAAGAGACCTTGAAGTGACATTGGCCATTATACTGTATCCTTTCCCCTTACTTACTGCCGAGCTAACAAAAGGCAGCAAATAAAGGGCCCACCACTAAAAGCCCCCCCCCCCCCCCCCCACCCGTTTTTAAAGGTAATTCTTGCAAAATTATGAGGCCTCGATGCCATTGTGGAGACATTTGAAACAAGAGCCCTGTGAGGCCCATGTACGGTGGCCTGTAGGGAAGCAAAGTGGCAGGTCGGACTGTCGCTCGGTAAGCCCTGCAGTGAGGACAATCATACACAGGCCGGGTGGACATGCCACCAGCTGCCTTCCATTTGAACTTGGGAAATGTACACACACATATGCATACACACACACACTGACAGACAGGTAGATAGACACATATAGTACACACACACACACACAGAAGGGCACACTGATGGGGACCTTTACTTCACAGAACAAAGGTAATGGCGGTGGATAATGAGGGTGCAAAAAGGCGAGGGGGAAAAGGCACAAGAACATGAAAAGAAACTGCCAGGCAATTATCCCTCCTTCCGTCTCTGATGGTGGGAGGGGGCGAGTCGCAGAGGGGACCCCGGCCTAGCAGCTGGGCTGGTGGTATGGTAGAGGACAACGTGGAGGGCAGGCTATCAGACAGAACGGCTGTGACAAAGGTGGCCGGCATCAGTGAGTGTGTGTGTGTGTGTGTGTGTGTGTGTGTGTGTGTGTGTGTGTGTGTATGTGTGTGTGTGTACTGTATGTGTCTATTTACCTGTGTGTCAGTGTGCACCAGTGTGTTTCTGTGTGTGTGTGTGTGTGTGTGTGTGTGTGTGTGTGTGTGTGTGTGTGTGTGTGTGGGCGTGGAGGGACTGGGGTTGAGCACGGCTGGTTTCAGCTGGTGCTTTGTGCAGCACTGCGGATACGGGTGCAGGCCGTGACTAAACACTGACCTGCACAAAAAGACTGAAGGGACGGCGAGGCCGAGGCCGAGGCTTCGGATGTTTCTCTCCCACGGCAGCATATTAAGCAGCTTTCCCAGAGTCCCTTACAATGGGAGCGCAAGAGGAGGGGAAACGGTCACTCACGACGGAACTGTAACTAACTTGGAGTTTATTGTGCGATTTGTTCCACAGTGTCTTCTACCCACACACAATGGGTTTTCTCTCTTTTAGCAGGACCTGGCTAGCTGGTGCGGTGCGGCTCGCCAAGTCTCGACTCCTCCAGACACTCGCATATAAAAAGTAAAAAATACGAGCTCGGTACAGTTCTTTAATCGTTACGAAAAAGGGATGGCTCGAGCTATAATTGAGACGACTCTGGGATCAGTCAAGAGTCGGCCTGTCAGCTAGCTTTGACATATTTTGACTTCGGAGAAGGTTCAGCCAGGGACAGAGGCAAATGAGATCTCCCGGAGACGCCATTTTGATTTCACGGCTCGCTTCCCAAGATAGAGCACTGGCTGTCCGCTGTTAGAGGCCTCTGGAGGGGGTGCAGAGGGGTCACGAGATTAGTACTCACCGGAATGAGCCTCCGCATCACAGCTTCTGCAGACCTTTCCTGATTTGACTCATTATCAGTTCAGCAACTTTTGTGCAGTGTTAGCAATTTTTACAAAGGTGAAACATAACTGCTGCTCACAGCTCTATATATAATAAAAAAGAGCTGTGAGACATGGGATCTGCAGCTGCTTGCCAAGGTAGAGGCAGAGGGAGAGAGAGAGAGAGAAAGAGAGAAAGAGAGCAGGAGAGAAAGAGTATGTGTGTGAGAGAGTCCATCTCTTGTTCATTAAATTTCTCACGGGGGGACATTGGGCGCCCCGGCGGACGATTAATTGGGAGTTAGGGGCCAAATCCCAGCGTGCATTGCGGGGGGTGCCAAGTGACAGCAGACAGACAGTGTTCGGGCGCAAAATGGGTGACAAATTCGCGCAGCTTTGGAGGCGACGCTGAAGGTCAGCCAACGAGAGAGAGGGCGCAGACCGACAGACCGTGGGCCTGCTGAGAAGGGGGGGGTTAACCTTTTCCTGATTGCCCTTTCTCTTTCACCAGGCAGACATACACCACCCCCCATGGAGAATGCCCCCCTGTTGTCGTGAGAACTATGATTGATCAGCAAGATGGCAAACCTGCAAAGAACGTGGCAGGGCTGGAAAGACATTGGAGGTTTCAACCACGAGGCATCGTTTGTCGACATGCCAACAAAGGAGAAGAGCGCTTCCAGAGATTTTACGACCCCAACGCTGACACGTGTCCATTTCATAATTTGAAAATGAATACAGAAAGCTGCCCTACCTTTCTCTTCCTCCAGTCACACTTCTAGTCTTCTGTTTTCTAAACCCTATTTGAATTTGAAATGGATTGCATATTGTAACAACCGCCTACCTTTTGCCCATGAGGCTGGCGGGTTTGGCCAGGCCGAGGTTGCTCTTGCTGGGCTGCTTCTTGCGCCGCGTCAGCCTCTTGCGGCCGGTGGCGGTGCCGGTGGTGGAGGCGGCGTCCTCGGAGGCGTGGGAAGGGCTGCTGCCGCTGCTGCCCTTGCTGTTGAGGTCGCGCAGGACGTCGTAGTTGATCTTGCTGGAGATCTTCTTCCTCTCCAGCATCTTCTCGATGGCCTCCTCGGCCGTGTTGGCCCGGATTGGCTCGCGTTTCTTGGACGATTTCTTGGGCTGCAGAACCAACCCCCCACCCCCCCAAAAAATAGATTAACAAGATTGCACAGGCGACACTGCAAACCCTTTGCAACATTTTTCGTTGCTCCCTTTCCTCTCGCAACATAACATAACATAACATTAACATTCACATTAACCAAATACCAGCATCTGCAGCCCATCCTAAAGTTAACGTTAAAGTTCACTGATATTTAGCAGCAGCTTTCATCCAAAGTTACGCAGATTTGCAACTGCAAGAATCGAACCCCAGTCAACCCCAATCGACCCAATGTCAGTCGGGGGATGTCACTGCATTTCCACCACGCCCACAACCTGGTTAGCGCATCGGGCTTGTAACCAGAGGGTTGCCGGTTCAATCTCCGACCAGTCCACCACGGCTGAAGTGCCCTTGAGCAAGGCACCTAACCCCTCACTGCTCCCCGAGCGCCGCTGGTTGGGCAGGCAGCTCACTGCTCTGGGTTGTGTGATTCACCTCACTGTGTGTTCACTGTGTGCTGTGTGTTCACTAATTTGGTTAAATTGGGTTAAATGCAGAGAACTGAATTTCCCTCACGGGATCAAAAAAGTATATATTCTATTCTATTCTATTCTACCTTCCAGCTGGATTGTAATGATCCTGTAGGAGGCAGGAGATGTGATGACCCTCTGCAGAAGTTATGTGACACTGCAGTCCTGCAGATGTTATGTGATGCTAGCACCAGTCCTGCAGAAGTTACGTGATGCTAGCACTAGTCCTGCAGAAGTTATGCAAGAAGACCCATTACAACACCAGGGGAATAATGCTTCTAATACTTAATTCAAAAGCCCATGGCTAAGGTCTTTGAAAGTCCCAGTATCTTTCTCCCAGCAAGCAGATAAACTAGTCAACTTAATATAAATGACCAAGGAGCGTGAGGCACTGATTAAATGTTAACTAAAAGTTGATCTTGAAAATGCATTATTGATTCTTCACTTGGTAAAATCACACAGACAACTGAAGGCTCCTGCTTCAAGACAGCCTTCTCTTCATGAAACTTTTGTATCCTTGTACAAGTATCCTGAATAGTGGATGAACTACAAAATGCCTAAATATTGAACATTGGTCTCAATAACCACAGGCTTCTGCTGGAATAAATGACTCTGAATAAAATACTTTGATGAGGGCTGAACCTTAAATACATACATAACCCAATGCACGTTAGCCATACATTAGCCATTTCTTTTCATCTTTAACCAAAATGATCTCAGACTCCCTGCTGTCAACAGAGGAAACACTGAACCTACTTAAGAATCTGCGAAATCACTTGAAGCCGTGGGACCCACAGCAATCACCGTTCGTTTGTTATTCAATCACCATGTTTGTTATACATCTAGAGCAAACGGTCTCGCCACAGTGAAAGCTGGTGGACATGAGATTTCTTAACCGAATCTGGTATTGGCATCAAGCTCTCGGCACCTCATTAGGAAGGCCTGCAGCCGTATGGCTAATAGTCTCATGCTGAAAACCGTGGCACAGATGTCGGCCAGCAGGTTAGTCTGGAGGAGAGGGGGGGCGGGGGGTGGGGGGGAAGTGGTACAGTCCGACATGGAAAGTGCCCCCCTCCTTTTCAATCAGACACAGCTGCTGTATGTCTGCTATAGTGGCCCCTGAGCAGGAGGGAGCGTAGCTCTTCACCCACCCCAAAGACACACACACACACACACACTCCTCACATAGCCACACACACACACACACACACACACACACACACACACACACGCACACACACACACACACACACACACACACACACACACACACACTCCTCACATAGCCACACACACACTCACTTACACACACACACACACACACACACACACCCTTACCTTCTCTTTATAAATTCCCAGTTCTTTCTCCTTGGCGATTCTTTCCTCTTTTTCTGAAAGGAAAAACATTTGCACAATTATAACAACAGTGGATGCAAATGAAAGACATCAAACATTTTGCAAATCAGAAATTTGCTTTTCTCTTTCAACCCAAAACCAAAGCTCTCCGAAAGGCTACACCAGAACTCTAGCTCAGCTAATGTGGCCTCCATAAAGTAGCAAAGTAACAAAAAGGTTGTAACAAGGTCCACTTAAGCACGCTGGCTTTTAAAATGTGCGAAACTGGAGAGATGAGGGGGGGGGGGGGGGGGGGGGGGGAGGAAACGCAACTAATCCAAAGTTTTACGGAGTGCTTCTTATCAGAGAAGGAGACCTTGAGTCTCTCTTAGCCTACCTGCTGAGCAGCGAGAAAAGACTCGGGGAAGTCTCGGCTGAGGCGCATTAATGAGAGTGTCAGACTTGGCTTTGACGTTGCGGCCTACCGCTGCCTGCTCGCAGGCTTTTCTTTATAATGCTTGTTCGTTCGTTCGCTCGTTCGTTCATTCATGTGTTTGCTCGTTCTTACCTTTCTGTTCTTGCAGGTACTCCTCGTTCTGTTTCATCCACAGTTCCGTTTTCACAGTCACTTCCTTCTCGCTCAGGATGTACTGTGGGAGAAAGGGAGGGAGAGAGAGAGAGAGAGAGAGAGAGAGAGAGAGAAAGAGAGAGAGAGAGAGAGAGAGAGAGTGAGAGAGAGATAGGAGGACATCCACACGTATGTATTGAAAATGTGTCTAATGCTTCATGTGTGGGGATTTTAAAAATGTATGAAGATTATGCGGTGTAATTTTCATTTCCATTCAGCGTGATGTTGAATCCAAGTCGTTTTGACTTTTTGTCACTTTATAATACCTTAAGAGCTTCAGCACAGAGTTGGGTGTTTTGCAGAAGAAGACACTGGCTTAGATGTTGGGTTTAAGTCTATGTGCTGGACAGAGGCGGACATCCCGGGTTCAAAAAGTAAAAGGCCAAAAAACATTTTCCAAACCAGCTCATAAGCTT
The DNA here is from genome assembly GCF_963854185.1 of Sardina pilchardus. Lineage (NCBI taxonomy): Eukaryota > Metazoa > Chordata > Actinopteri > Clupeiformes > Clupeidae > Sardina > Sardina pilchardus. The sequence goes on from NC_085005.1 coordinate 20,524,092, forward strand.
AAGTGCGCAGGTAGAAAGAATATGTGGCGGGACTTTTACTATGTGGAACCAGGAATGTCTGCCTCTGGTGCTGGAAGTAAGATACCGGTAATGACAACATACCTTCTCAATTTCCTCCTCATCGATGCCATCCAGGTCAAGTTCTCCACTGTCCGACTTGTCATCTACAGACAGAGAAACAGAACAACGCCAGTGCTCAATATCATACTTCTCAAAAACATAGGCTTACGAAGCCACAAAGGTCCATGTTTTCCTCTTCTTTAACCAGTGGAGAAAGTCATAAACAGATTGACACTAATTTAATTTCATTTCATTTTTTTCCATTGACTACACTGTTATCTTCATCTGGCAGACTGATCTTTGTTTGTTTTGGTAAACTTGCTTTCCTTTTTATGAAAACACAAGCACACACAAACACACACACACACACACACACACACACACACACACACACACACACACACACATACACACAGCCGTAGGCATGACTGAAGTGTTTTTCCCCCTGACAAAGCAGCGGGCAGGTAATTCACTGAACCTCTCCCTTCTAATATGAAATGGAAGATTATCTCCTCGCTTGAGTGGAGCTTCGCATATCTGAAGATGACAACAAACAACGCAATTTGCGCGAGAGCGATATCAATAATGCAGGCCCAGCAAGCTCTTTGTTGTGTAATTGCTAGTAATAGCCCTGGCTGTGATCTGAAAAGGGTGCTGTGTTTTTTGAGGATGTTCTCAAATTGTCTTCAAACGTAGCAGAGGGAACCGCTGCATAAGCCCCTTCAGCGTTAACATGGCAAACGAGGTGAGTGTGTGAGAAGCCATGCGATGTGAACATGTTGAGACCCACAATGCTTTTGAACTTGATGGTTTGGGGTGCACGCACGCGATCTGGTGCATCATGGAGAGGGCAGGGCGCGTGCTTTAACATGAGTTTGTGGGTGTGCCTTTTTCCAGAGAAATAACTCCCATGACCTTTTTGTGCATTCCATGAATCTGCATCTTTTAAAAAATCACTTAGGATCAATTCGGATGGATGCATTTGAACAGATACATCACCTACATGTTATTATCAACTAACGCTACTACTATTAAAACAAAAATAAAAATATGCGTAGGTGTTTATGAAGTGCAAAAATGTGCTATTTATGTTATACTATGCCAATGTTTATACTATTTCATCGTACACGTTCATGTCCTTGATCCAGGCATGGTGTGCTATTGATGCTTGAGCAACCTAAAGTGAAAGCAATCTAAATTTGGAGAAACTCAACGATCCCGGTTTTTTCTTCCACCCGACAGCACAAGGTGCAAACAAGCAGACGCTGATTATGCGTTAAAATGCCTAAAACCAAAACAGCTAACCCAACAACACACATCCTTTTTGGGTCCAGGAATGTGGCACAGTACATTTGGTGTGCTGAGACACGTTTCAGAGCGAGGTTCAATTCACTCAGGCACGGCTCACGGACCGACTACAACAAAGACATCTAGCGTGAATAACAAATGCCTCTTTGGTGAATACTTCACACACCTTTCCAAATTCACAGAACTTTTTCCATGACACGCGCACGCACACACACACACACACACACACAGAGGTGGAGGAGACTCAAAGATGTATCATGAGGAGGACAGAAGTCAGTGCTCAAAAGGGCCAACTCAACACCAGCTCTGGCTGGCACCTCAAGAGAAGAAAAGCGAGAGAGAGAGGGGAAAAAAAAGAGATTTCTGTAGAGCCACCCCAACCCAACATGGGGGAAAAGAAAAAGTGGGTCACAATCTGTCGCCCATCTCAAGAGTTTCCCCCTGCCTCACACTCCACCAACACTACACACACACACACAACTATCTTTCATACAGTGTGTGTGTGTGTGTGTGTGTTTGTGGGTGTGTGTGTGTGTGTGTGTGTCTGATGGTGGTGGTAGAGCGTGAGGCAGTGGGAAACGCTTGAGATGGGCATGTGTGTGTGTGTGTGTGTGTGTGTGCGCACACGTGTGTGTGTGTGTGTGTGTCTGTGTGCAGGAGCAGGCAGAGTTGGCACTGGCGTGGATCATACATACGCATTAGTGTCACCCCCCCCCCCCCCCCCCGCCCCTTCATGATCCATCGCCCCTCACGTCGTCGCCGAGCGAGGAGGAGCCACCGCGGCCGCTGTGTCTGCTGTGTCTGCCGCTTCTGCCGCTGCTCAGGGGCAGGTAATGGATATCGATTCCAGCAGCTCTCTGCCGCTCGCCTGTCACCCCTACGGTGTTGACGCACAGTCGCTCGGCGGACGCGGCCGACGACGAGCCTCTCTTTGTCACGCTCTCTTTGTCACACACACACACACACACACACACACCGGTGCGGCGCGTCGCGTCTGAACAGGCTCAATGTAGTCAACGATGCAGGGCGAGTCAAATCCAAACAGCAGCCAATAACTCAAAGGGTCTCCCTCTCACTGCCTCGCACTCTCAAATTCAGACACACACACACACACACACACACACACACACACACACGCACGCACACACAGTCACACACACACACACCTCTACCACTTGATAAGCAATCTCATAGTACATTGCCCTTCTATTATTGAGACTGTAAAGGACTAACAACATACTCCATTACAATAACATAATCCTAATACTAACAGCAATCATTTAATGAACGCCTAACATTATACAACTACAACGTATCAGTAATTGCTAAGCAGATTTACACATTGCCTTTTATTTCACATTGCCTTTTAAGTCAGCAACCAATGCACATGATAAAGTATTACAATGTAACTAGGACTATAGCCACGTTTACATGGATAGTTTTTTGTCATTCCGATTAAACTATTCCGATTGAAAATTTTTGCGCCGTCTGTTTACATGGGCTACTTTCTATTCCGATCAGACGCTTGTAAGCGCTTTAGAATCTTTCATCGGAATAGCTGTTGTTTCCTACTTTTCATCGGGAGGATATGTCAATCCGAATGACCGTATACATGAGCGTTCATTCGGAATAGGAACGGACTACGCCACCTCTTCTATTCCGATTACAATTCTGATCGGATCAGGATTTTCATTCCGATTGAGGTGTTTATATGCCGATTTTGATTACGATTGAGCTGTTTTTTTTTCGTTTCTAATCTGAATAGAAGTGTCCATGTAAACGGGGCTTATGTAATAAAACACGTTCCTTACAAGTGAACAGCTAAGGCAAGGCGCTAACATTAGCGCACTCAGGATTGGATGGAGCCCATATGGTGGTGAATGTGTCTATGGACTGTGCTGGAGGAGGCTTTGGAAAGGACTGTAGGCGGTAAAAATGGAAAGAGTTTGGCAGCAGAGTCTCAAACAGCGACGCTGTGATGCGAGACGCCACTCTGATAGATAGCTATCTCATATACTACGCACTCACACTCTCTCTCTCTCTCACACACACACACACACACACACACACTCACAAACTCTCATAACACACACTCTCCATTACACACACACACGCACGCACGCACACACACATACACACACACACACACACACACACACACACACACACACACACACACACACACACACACACACACACGCTTTCAGTCTCACACACAGACAC
>NC_085005.1:20535182-20537682 GCF_963854185.1 Sardina pilchardus
TTTATCGAGACCTGAGTGCAAGACGCCGACTCCGCCACAGGGCGTCTAAAATGCCTCCCCCATCATCCTGTCCTGTTCCACTTTTATCCCGTGCAGAGTCTGAGTCTGAATGCACGCTGCACAGCACACAACCACAGCACAGCACAGTAAAACAGCGCAGCACAGCACAGCACAGCACAGCACAGCACAGCACAGCACAGCACAGCACAGCACAGCACAGCACAGCACAGCACAACACAACACAAAACAGTGCAATACAGTGCAACACAACGCACCGCAGCGCACAGCACAGCACAACACAGCACAGCACAGCACAGCACAGCACAGCACAGCACAGCACAACACAACACAACACAACACAACACAGCACAGCACAGCACAGCACAGCACAGCACAGCACAGCACAGCACAACACAACACAACACAACACAACACAACACAACACAGCACAGCACAGCACAGCACAGCACAGCACAGCACAGCACAACACAACACAACACAACACAACACAACACAACACAACACAACACAACACAACACAACACAACACATCACAGGGCAGCATCCAGCACATTGCAGCACAGCAACGCTGCAGTAGTTGACACACAGCACCTCACACAAGGTGAGCTGATGAGGGGGAGATGGTGTGCTGCCAAGGCTTATTACGGACGAGGTCGAGGGCAGACAGAAAGAGGGAGGGAGGAAGGGAGGGAGAGAAAGAGATAGATCGAAAGAGAAAGAGAGGAGGAACGTGGGTGGGAGAATGGAAAGGCAGAGGTAAATTTGCAAATTCACTGCACATTCGCACATGCCCATGTCCTCTCAACCCCCACCTCCACCACCTCCACCACCTTCCTTCAGGCCTGGGGGCTTCTCAGGCTGGGCAGTAAGAGAGGGGGGGAAAAGCCCTCCTTACTCCTCTGGAGCTGACCTGGGCCTGATCTCTCTGTCTCTCTGTCTCTCTGTCTCTCTCTCTTTCACTCTCTCTATCGCTCTCTCTCTCTCAGCCTTGGGAGGTCTGTCTGCAGCAGCTCCTATAATGAGCGCTCGTGGGGCGACGTATCGACCACTTCAGCCTTGCGGGGCTGATGGAAGGGGCTAGAGGTAACACAATGCTAATGACCAGTCCTGCTCCTGTGCTCGCGGAGGACGGATGAATGTGCAGGGCGGAGCTACTCGAGACCGACAAAATAACATTTCTCTTTGCTGGAACCAAAACAAAGGCGAGGAACTCTCCTGCTCTCCTGACAGCCACTCTTACAAACACTCCCACCAAACAACATGAGGAGCTCAGTCCTTGTTTACTCCATTATGAACTTTCACATATTCACGATATTCCGCAGCCAACAATGGGGGTCGCCATAACACCGAAATCTATATCGGTTATATATGATCAGAGCCATATAAAGAGAGAGTTGCGACAACCCGGGTACAGAAAATTCGGTTTGTGACGTGGTTCGTGTAACTTTAAGTAGTTCAAATAGTTCCCGGAAGCGATTTTGACTGTTCGTTAGAATCATAAAATAACCGTCTTTTACTGTCTGTTAACGAGTGTTCGATCCTAACTTCCGGGAACTATTGTTGAGAAAATATGGAACATTAGCGTCAATGGAGTTGTCGCAACTCTCTCTTTATATGGCTCTGTATATGATGTAGTATATCCATGCTGAGGGCAGAATTGTCAACATTTTCGAAAGAAATCTAAGTTGAAGCATATTCTAGTTAGCTACCGAGAACGCACATGTAAACAGAACGAACGAAAGTTGAAAACAGTATTGGAACGATACACATTTCCGGGTTAAGGAATAAGGTGGATACGAACAACATGCTGCAAGCTGAATTCAAATGGCATCAGTCTATTCTGGCGTTTGCTATTGTCTCTTTAGCACAGGGCAGATCACACAGTGATAATAAGCCTCTGCACACCCCCCCTGTTAGGAAAAGAGAGATGAGAGGTAGGGTACAGCAGGGGTTTCATAATAAGCTAGTCAACAAGTCGACTCTCAAAATCAGTAGTTGATGCTGTGCGGCGCTAGTCGTGGACTAATCAGGCTAATTGGGCTAAACGTTCCTTTGTATGGAAGCACTTCAGCGACAAATGATACCTGTCACACAATGACATGGAAGTTGTTTACAGTTGTACTCAAAAACAATAAGAACATGTGTGTGCAATGGATAACCATCTAAAGATGAAACACCCACTGCTGGCGCTAGCAGTAATGTCAGCACCAGCAGTGTACAACTATGATGAAAAAACTGCAACTAGCAAAAATCAGCTGCCGTGAAACCCCTAGTCTGCGATAAGAGGTAGCACGCAGGAGAGCGGTACACAGATAGCGTGCTTAGTGCCGAATCGACCTGGCGACCTTGTGTCTCCCATCTGCATCTCTGCACAGGACAGTCACGTCGAGCGGAAAGAAGAGCATCCCTCCTCCTTCCGACTTGCCCGGCACGGAAAGGCAGGTCATCTGCGTAGAAGAGCAGACACGGAGCGGGTCAG
>NC_085005.1:20542682-20562682 GCF_963854185.1 Sardina pilchardus
ACACACACACACACACGCACACACACACACACGCACACGCACACACGCACACACGCACACACGCACGCACACAAATCTTAACAAAAATGTAAAACTTCCCATACAAACTGACAAAACAAGGACTCCAGAGCTTATTCTGAAAGCCCCCATGTCTTCCTCACTAAATAGTTTCCAGAAGGATCTGCTAAACTGATCTGGCAGTTTTTGGTCTTGCTGGATGTATACAGGCCACGAGAGCAACAGAAAACATGTGTGCCATATTGATTGGCCGGCAACGTGGTGAGCAGAGGCTAATATCCTTGTCTCAGCACACGGCGAGAGGCTCACATTGTGGAGGTGGGCGTCAAATTGATCCAGTCGGGTAAATAAAATATACACCATTTAAGCCCCAGGAAAATAATGATCAGCTGAAGGGGAGGACGCAATGGTGGAAAGCGACCGTAGCGTCTGTGTTAGTGTATGTGCGTGTGTGTCTGTTAGTGTGTTTTGTATGTGACATCTCTTCAACAGTCTTGCTGTATAGTATAGACACATACCAAACTCCATGCTAAAAGGGAACATTTTTACTTTTACTTCATCGTTCTCCTTCAAGGTCCTACTTTTTCTTCTGATAAGCAAAAAAGTAAAAGATCACCGCTCATCCGCGTGAGGTGCAGGATTTGGAGTAAACTTGTCATTTTAAAGAAGAATCCGCACAGTTCAAGTCTAGAGATGATGATTACGTGACTACGTAGAATAAAAACAGAGTCCGTAAATACAGACCAGCGACATACCATCACACCTGCATACGTATGTATTCACTAGAAACCTCTTTACCTCCATCTTTTTCCTTACTGGTGCAGAGAGACCATTCGACCCTTACGGCGAGCGAGCGGCCAAACTTATCTGCCTGTAATTAATTTGGCAGCCATGGAATGATTGAGCATATCAAACAGAGGGGGTAATGGAGGCTCCAGTGGCGTGATTACTCCTTCACCCACGGCTGAAGCACAGCTACAGCTAAAGCCTACCTTACATTGCCAGACTTTGCAAAGATTTGGAAAAGATTTTTGAAAAACTACAGTCTCAGACCCTCTCACATCTAATGACAATTCATTGAGGTTTTAGTCACAGTCTAGTCACAGGCCAGTCTCAGATTAGGATTTTGCAAAGACTGTGGGTCACTATTTACAAGACTGCTGCTAGATTCCTTCAAATTATTTCCATCGTGCAATAGACTACACGTCATCATTCACAGGAAATCACATGATAGCCTACTCATATCAAAGTAATTTTTTCGCGTTTCTGCAGCATTGTTTGATGTGTGACATCACTAACAGATATAGAGCTGTTCTGTCACGTAGAACAACCGACTAATAAATTATAAGAAATGAAATAACAAATAATCATAAAGGCTACAGCTGTCGCCTATTTTGCCCCTTCCTGTTTCATGTTCGCGCAAGGTTACTATTGGTTTTTAATGTTCACGTCACTATTTGCATGAGCCACGACTGAAAAGACTTCCGATAATATCAAACATGTTTGATATTGTCGTAACGGCAAAACTAGAAAAAGACTGACTCCGACGGACTTAAAACCGCTAAGATTGGCACCTTACACTAAACGATTTAGATGACGGGAGCGCGCCGAGATTCTAGTAAAACTCCCAAGATTTCCGCCCGATTTTGGAAATGTAATCGCCGACTGTTAAAACAGACCAAAATCGTGCAATGTAAGCCAGCCTTAAGGCATTGTGCTGCTGAACGCCTATATGGGAACAGACGTGTGGGTCTGTGCTTTCACTTATAAGGCTGCGACAAGCAATGACATAGAAAGAAAGAAAGACAGGAAGAAAGATAGAAGGAAGGATAGATAGAGGGAAGGAAAGAAAGATCGATCAGAAAACATGAGAACTGGTCGCTCTTCTTCGCTGGTGAAAAGCCGAAGGGAAAGAAAACGAACAAACAAAAGAAAAAAGAAAAGAAAGAAAGAAAGAAAGAAAGATCTGAAAAATGTGAAAACTGGCTGAAATTCTTCACTGCTGGCTGGCTAAAAGCAGAAGGAACCAAAATAAAACGACCTGCAAGAAAGAAAAGAAAAGAAAAGAAAGACAGGAACCCTACCACCCACCTTGCTCTGCCTTGGTGATGCACTCCCGGAAGGACTCCTTGAGGCCCAGGCTGGCGGCCGACGGCAGAGGGCCGAGGAACGACATGAGGGGCAGGTTTATCCTCCGGGGGGCTGCTCCACCTCCACCTCCTCCACCTCCACCTGTGCTCCCACCACCGCCGTCCTCCTCCTGGCCCTGCGGCGTGGCGCTCCGGGAGCCCCCCTTCAGCTCGGGCAGCACCTGGCTGATGATCTCCTGGCCCAGGTGCTCGGCGGCTGCCTCCAGCTCTTCGTCCTCCTCTTCCTCGTCTCCCACCAAGCTCAGGGACAGAGAGAGGCTGTCGCTCTCCGGCTCTGCACTCGGAGCAGCTTAAAAAGGAGAGATACATACGGACACATTGATACCATGGAAACGGGCTATAGTAATTAGCCTATAGCCCACTTTTAGCTACAGGCTAACTATAAGTTGGTGTACACCACTTCTAGTGAGTTATGCTTTAGCCTGTGCTAGGCTAAAGGTATAACGTTTCATGCACAGAGCAGAGAAGGATATCCTCTTATCTAACTGTAACTGGGGTAGAAAAAAAAAAAATCAACTGTCTGGCACTGCCATCCATAGCAACTTACAAGTGTGGTACAATGCAAGTAAATAGTACTACACTGGAAATCACGACATGCTAAGAGAACATGGATATAGCTGGTTACCAAACAAACTTCAACGTACGTAGCACAGTAGCATGACAGAAGGCCTCAACCTACAGTATATCACAGGGCCTTCCCATAACAAACAACCTTCATGCACGTTGAAGTGCTTTCATAATCCACGACTAAAGATGACTTTGGCCCTGAGTTTTCGAAAGGTTATGAGCTAGCAGAGACATCGGCAAACCTCATATCACCTGCAAAGGAAATGTCAAGGCTAATCTGCGGACAAGGTGTACTGAGGATCGCGCCTGTCAAATTAAATTGCCCTGTCTAGTAGTCTTGGCTTCATTCATTTTTTTTCCACAGTCGATATCAAGTTCCCGCTTACAAGTTACTGCTCAGTGCTTACAAGCCTCTCGTTAATTAGGAACCATAAGTGTTAATAATTCTTTGTGTCACAATCATGATTGGAAGTGTAAGTGTTCAGTTCAGCGAAGAGGCACTATTGCTAACTGCTACTGTAATACTGCTTCCGCACGACCACAAAACACAATCAGAACCACCGAAAGCTGTTCTGACGACACGCACCTCAACAAAACAAAATCTCCCCGGCCCCAGATGGAGCCGAGGAGGTAGCATCACCGACGGGGGAATAAACAATGCAATTATCACGACAACTGCCGTTTCCATAGCTACGAGATCCTTTCATCACATCATGATCACGGCCGCGTGCGGAGACTGAAGTGCTTAACAAGGCATCAGAGTCATATTACCGCAGTGGCGTAAATTGGCCCATCTTGTCTGCAATATGATTAACTAATTCAATCGAGTTGCTAATGGCAGCGCCGAGCGAGAGAGAACCTGTGAGCACAGGGTGCATTAAAGGAGGCAGACAAGGTGAACTTGCAAAAACAAAGTGCAAAATAAATGGGGGTGGGGTTAGGAGGTGGGAATCTGTGGCAATAACATGTCAGACTGAATTTTATGAAATACGTCACGTTTCCTTGTTCCAGTTTTTTTTTTATTAATGGAAAGCAGTCAGAACAGAACACAAGGTCACACATTAACTCATTATCTCAAACACCCACTTGGACAGACAAAAAAAACAAACGCAAACATAGATGTGCATAATGCATGCACAATAAACAACAAACAAATGTCTCATAAACACATTAATTTACAACAAACACGTGGACACAACAGTAAACAATGAATAAAGATATCATCACATACTTTATATATACATACAGACACATAATCACAAACAAACATTCTGAACATTAAACAAAGACATCAACTGTCCATGCACACAAACACACACACACACACACACACATACACGCACATACACGCAAAGCACACATTTCCATACGGTACCTTGCTTGGCGTATGCCGCGTAAATCCCTCGAGGCTTGGGCCTGCTGTTCTCCAGTTCCGTCTCGATCTCATCGCGGTACGAGCTGATCTCCCCTGCGTGGGCCCAGAAAAAAAAAAGACATTACACCGGAGCTCCGGGGTAAAAAAACATGCACACTCACGACACGCCGTGACTCACGCAGGGATCAACAACAACAACAAAAAAAAAACATCAGCGTCGGGAGGAAAACACACCGCGTTTGCGCCGCTTCGGAAAAAAAAAACGCGGAGGGCCACGAGTGAGTGAGGTCACTTTGAGTCGAGTAAAGAACATTCCAATCGGCTGTTTGTCTGAACTTTGCCGCAAACCACGGCTAAATAAAAACGCCGGACTACCTCGAGGAGCTAACGCGGGCTGACGTGGGTCGGCATTAGCATTCAGAGGAATATACTGACCTTGATATTCGTCCAGTTTCTGAGCCAGCTCGTGTTCCAGCTGCAACCAAAGAACAGAGTTCCATGAGACCATGACTAAGACAGGAACGATCCAATAACAGGCCTAATTATGCATACACGAGATCCAAGCATGCATACACTATCCCAATTTATGCGTACATTACTAAGCGATGCCTACAAAACCTCATGAGTAGATTAACTCCGGGATGAGTCCTTACTTCATTTAAGGCGTTAAAAGTTACCGCGCACGGCACGCTGTTCTTCAAAGCTTCATCTAGATGCAAATATGTCTAGATTAATTTCATTATGCCCGTCTGAGTGGCTTAGTCTATTCGATGCCCTATCATCTATCCAAACGCAGCGCTCTTCTGCTTAACTAAGGTCAACGCCTCCATGAAACTCTCTACATATAATACTGGGCTCAATGTCTGGCGCACGGACGGACGGAGTGTAGGTGGGTGGACCTGCTGTAGTCGGTTCTTCCTCTGGCCGGCCGTGAAGGACGGCGGGTCGCACTCTTGCTCCAAATCCACCCGCATGAACTCATCGATGGTCAGCTGACTGGTGGGGGTGTCCTCGAACTCTGTCAGCCTGCAGGTCAGGGGAACACATGCAATATTAGTGTGTGTGTGTGTGTGTGTGTGTGTGTGTGTGCTTGTGGGGTCCGTGCTATGTTTAAAATGTAAATATACTGGCTAATCTACAGATTGTTTTGAACAGAACCGTGTGAAATGGTCTGTTGCTTACTACTTCACGTATCTAGGCCTCCTGACAGGAAAGACAGAATCATCTGCTTATGATTCTGCCTAGAAAACCTAGAAGTCTTTTTTTTCTGGCAGGGGAGGATCGATACAAAGCATCTGCAGGGGACTCGGAGTATGAGGAGTGTATAAAGAGTAATCCCCGCCAGCAAGGCTACCGGAGCCCTGTTCCCAGCATGCACCTCTTCCTCAGCGTGGCCTCGCACACCTTCACCACGGAGATGACCTCTTTCACCGTGCGCCGGAAATCATGCATGCGGGCGGCAACCAGCAGGGCTGAGAGACGGAGAGAGAGAGAGAGAGACAGAGAGAGAGAGAGAGACAGAGAGAGGAGAGAGAGAGAGACAGAGAGAGAGGGGGGGGAGGATAGTGCTTGTTACTTGTGTCAAAGCTCTTCAATGCCTACAGGTAACATTTTTCCTGGTGTAAAAGACTTCAAACAAAATATGCCGCTGTGCACGTGATGTGATGTGTTAACATGCACTGTTTCTGTTGTTCAGGTGGCACCGTGCCTGGGCATCAACACACGCCTCCGCACCTCGCCGTGCCCACGAGTTGCACTCGTCTCCACATCTCCACCAACCCCCGCCGAAGTCAAGGCGCCTCCGACATAAATAAATGAGTACACTCTCAAACAAAAAAGAATGGTCTCAATCAATAGAGTCCTACAGTGCCGGCTGTGTTACATAACAAACCACGGGCTGTAGTCCTTTTAAGCCCGTGTGGAGAAAGAGAAACTTGTCCTTCGTTTTTCTTGTCCTAGCTTTTCGGGCAGATTCACAACCAACAGTACTTGTGTGTGGGGGGCTAAGTAATGCAGAGAAGGAGACGTTGTCTACACAGCTTCTTATTTGCCCCCCCCCCCGTTGAAACGATCAAATTCTGCACACACGGGCCACATCTAAACTTACCGCTTTTCTCCCCCTACCCCCTCGCGCCCTGAATACTGTGAATGATTAATGATGAATTATTAATTATTCATATATTGCAGCAGTGGATATTAAAGGAGAAAGCGAGGCGTCTGGAGGAAGATGTCTGGAGGAAGTTTGTTTTGTTGCTCGATTTTCGCTGGCGGCACAGGGCCTGAACGTTCTAGCTCAGAGTTCTAGCTCTAGCTCTCCTTCAGGGAAAAGGCAGCCTGGTCTGGATACCAGCCTTGGATGACGCATGGTCTTATCACTTGGTTGCTATACAAAGTCTATCATCCTCTTATTATTCATGGCAGCAATATTTAGAGGAGTTACATAATGCAATATAACAATCCACAGAGCTGGATAAAACTGCAATCTTACTTAGCCTATTAAATCTCAAGATTTGTTTTTTTTACATTTTCAAGACTTAGAATCTAAGGGCCCTATTAAATGATGGTCAAAGTGCAAGGTCTGACTAAGACCAATCTTTTTACTAGGCTGAGTCAATTTGCTAATTTAACATCAGGAGTGAAACCTTGAGGTCAAACACTGATGAGTTAATTTTACTACATGCTAGGCTGGGTGGATTTCGCTCGGCATCTCAGGCTGGAAACCTGCACATCTATCTCTTCTGTTCCCTGCCAGAACCTTTGACTCCAATCACAAGCTATCTTATCCAGAAGATGCACCGGATCGTTGGTCTGATTGGTTGAAGGATTATCCAAGCGTACAGAGTCGTTTGAATGACGCCAATAGAGCTCGACAGTCCCGCCCCCTCCTCCAAGAGAACACGCCTCTCGTGCAGTAGAAATACAGCGCAGACTCCCCACACTTATGTTCAATCTTAAAGGATTGAGCTTAGTATGGTGATAGCCAGACTAACTACGTGCAACACCGTGGCTAAAAGGTTACCAGGGAAACGCACCTGCACCACACAACCCAGACGGCCTGCGCCCCGTGTGCATCCAATCCCGCTTCATTCTCTGTAGCAACCGCAGCGCCGTCATGGAAACCTCGTGGGTCTTCTCTCCGAATTCCAGCAAGTGGGCGAAGCGGGGGATGTACAGACATGGGTCTACAGGAAGGAGGAAATAAAAACAAGGATATGACATCGACATGTGAACACACACACACAGGTGAAACTTCAGCAGCAACTGAGCTCTCTTTGTGAAGCTTTGGACAACTACCAGCAGAGGTGTTTCGGATGACGTGCCTAGAGTGTATGTATCCAGAGAAGCCTGTGAGGATGGGCCTAAAAATATCAAATTTTTCGGACATCTATCGTGATTACTTTTTGATTTGTGGCATAATTTTTGTCATGTAATACATCTAAAAATGACTCTGAAATATTACCAGAGAGGGTTCAAGCGGATAGTAATGAAGGATCTTTGATATTACTTCTTGGGCAAAACCAGCACTAATTCTGCTCACCTTTCCTGCTGTGCATTCATTGCACTGCAGCCTATGGTGCTTCTTTAAATGCTAGTGCATGTTCATTGAATTGCTTTCAGGAAGTAGCAAAATACTCCTGAATAATCAGAGATGTGAGCCACACAATTAATTGCAGCCTTTGCTATTTTAATTGCATGGGTTCAAATTGTGATTCTGATTAAATATTGATTAATCTCTCAAGCCTATTCGAGATTATTTATTGCAATTAATCCCTGAAGATGGCCAGAAAATGGGCTTCTATAGGAAAGTGAATACAGTGGAAGGTCAAACAAATCTTAATGCAAACAACACAGTGGAAGACTTTATATGTTTACCCCTTGGTGTCAATATTGAATGGCATTTAGGGCAAAGACAGCACACAATTTGTAAAAAAAAAAAAAAAAATGTCTACATGGGTCATGATTCTACCTGATCAGCAATGTTACATGTTACACAGTACAATATCAAGCATTCCAGGTGTGCATTGGCATCGACTTTATCCTCCCTAGTCCTACTGTAAGCCACTGTAGCATCAAAATGAGTTTGAAGGGCAAATAACTGCATTGTGTTGCATTAAATTGTAAAAATCAAAGGAGATAGGCCTTCACACCACTGGGTGTTCTGCATAGAATTATGTCCTTTTCCCATACTGAGACACGGCGCAGTCAGTCCTTGACTTCCTGAGGAAAATCTGGAGCAGGGCTTCACTGCGGGGACCCTTGTGAAGGGGCCTGGACGGATCCACAGCATGGGTGCCGTGTCCAAACCATTCCCTCTCTGCCACGGCCACCTACTTCTGAGTCCTTGGGCGAGGAACTCAAGAGCTCTGCCCCAAAAAAAAAAAACGGTCTTTTCATGCCATTCAGTGGTAAGCTGACACCGAGAGATCTTATTCATTAACTGCTGTCGAGCGTCACATGACCCATATCTCCATGGAAGCGATGAGAAAGAATGCATATCCCGGGATCTTTGAAGGAAATAGAATTTCCACATGTGACAATTGGCCGAGATGTTCCAGCAGCCGACGCAATGCAAACTCAAAATAGAAATTGATTTCTGAGACGCCGATTCACTCCAGCCACGGTGGTTATCTGATTTGTATGTGTGTGAGTGTGTCTGTGTGAGAGAGTGAGTGAATGAGTGTGTGTGTGTGTGTGTGTGTGTGTGTGTGTGTGGCTGTCAAAGTTTGATTAAAAAGTTGATGAATGGCAGGAGGTGGAGAGAGAGAGAGAGAGAGAGAGAGAGAGAGAGAGAGAGGGAGCAAGCGAGCGAGAAAGAGAGCGAGTGAGCGAGAGAGAGAGAGAGAGAGAGAGAAAGAGAGAGAGAGCGAGAGAGAGAGTGAGTGAGGTGAGGTTCCAACAATCACAGCGCACTGCGAATTTCCCAGGCTGCCAAGTACCAACTGGCCCTCCCGGGGCTGCCAGGATCACCACGACGATGATGATGAAACAACGCAAGGACACACAACTCAGACAAAGGCACAGACATAAACTAGCCATGAAACAAGCGTTCCAGGAAGCAACACTACTCTCCAGACTAGAACACACATCCCTAAGGGACTAAAACTGAGCATTTCTCAGAGGAGTTCTCTGAACGAACGAGAGTCCCCTGTACTCTGAAATGAATGCAAACATTTAAAATGTTTCCGTTTTTTTTTCCTTCTTTCTGTGTCCTTGTAACTGAACAGACGAGGACAGCACACCCTGAGCAACAGAATGTAATAACTCTGAAAGAGATGTTGTCGTCTATGCAGGTGTACCTGAACAAAAAAAACAAACGCACGCATGCTGTTACATTAAACCACCCCTACAGCATATTAAAATTCTTTTGATATGTAAATCCCAAACTGGTGATCTACATAAAGAGTGCAGTCTTTCTTCTTCTTCGTGTCTCATCTATTCTGGATGCCCCACTGATTCTCTACTTCATTTCCTGGATGGGTGGAGCAAAAGGAGCTCGCATCATCTCTCGAAAAGGGAAGAGGAACATACAGTACATGCAGATACAAGACAGCACTCCCAGTCCTCTCTTACTAATGAGGCATTGAGGCTTCCGCCAAAGCCCTGGCTGATATTTGGCTGAGAACCGCCTTCTACAGTGGGAGGCTTGGTATATACTGTATTTAACTTAAATACATGCACACCTTGGTACGAATGAAGACCTATCTCTGACTTGTTTTTTTTTTGTAAAAAACTGTTATTAATGTAAATGGCCTGTGTATGATGTGATTCTATTAACATGTGTTGGAAGAAGAAGCAATGGACTATTTTAATTGAATTATTGTATGGGATGACAATGTATCACCATTGGTTGGTTGTGTGGGTGTATGTGTGGGTGTAGGTATAAGTAAGTGAGGTTGGACATGTATCCACTTGAGCACATTGAAGAAGACGCTACGCCGAAACGCGTCTGTGCTTGGTTTCTGAGTTAACATACTGTAAGTTTGGCCAAGCACTTTGAAAAGAAACACAAGAGAGACTGAGTGAATCCTGCTCCTACCATACAATTTGATCTGATATTTGGCTGAAACAGATTTTCAGTCCGTGCTTGTGTGTGAGAGAAAGACCTACTTTAACAGTGTGGGGCTGTGGGCACGGAACAGTATGCCAGATTCTGATAATGAGAAGCCTTTCCCTGCTGGCTATTTAAGAGTGCAGACAATGGCCGTGTTGATCAGACAATAAACTGGCCCACATATTTTTTTTTTTTGTGTTGAGATTTGTGTTTTGTTTTGTTCTCAATGGGCTATGAAAGGCTTTTTTGCAGCTTTGCCAATTCTGACCTATTACATAATCAGTTTTCCCATTACAGATCTGGATCTAACCCCTGAACTCTGTTAGAAAAAAAAAAAAACCTCTGACACAGCAGTGTGTCACAAAATATAACGCCTGTAAATTAAACTTCATCTTAATCTCACCCGATGAGGGGTAGAGTCGGCCCCTAATATCCAATGTTGTGATGTATAAGCTGCTTAATGCCAGTCTTACGCCCCTACACCTTTTCCCAACGATCCATTTTGTAACGCCGGGGCCCTCTATTGGAAAGCCGGGAAACCGGTCTTGTAACAGGACACAACAAGCCCAACCCCCTCCCTCTCTCTCATACCAATCTCCGGATTTAACATGGCTCCTGGCTGCAACCGAGCGTCCAGAAATCAAACCTGAATGTTTCTTACAGACAGTTAGGCCTTCGTCCGCACCAAAAGGTAACGATTTTAGCGCTATGCTATCTTGCCTTTGCCGTCACTTTTAAATTGTGTTGATTCCAGAGCGATGGGTGATGTTACTTCGACTGTAGCTAATGTTGGTTCGGTGAAGAAGTCGTTCGCGGAGCCATTCAGCACGCCTGCTACTTTATCTCCGTTATAACGTACGATTTTGCAAAGACAACGATGCCATCGGATCTTTCGACACCTCTGTTTGTGCTTTAGCATGTAGTTCACGTTATGCATGGATAGGTTAACTTAAACGCCGTTTTTCATTTGAATGGTCGCCGCGAAGCTTGCACTTCGTTGCAGATGTTTACCCCGATGAACAAAATTAAAATCGGAGTCCGATTGTCGAATGGCGAGACCTCTCCGCATCTAGCAAATTCGTGAACTGCAGATATTAAACTAACTGCACCAATCTACAGTAGCAGAAGTCGCGTAGGCTAGTCGACACCTTGTCATTACAAACCCAAATGTTATAAATGGTATGATTTAAGTCAGAAACAATGGATGAACCCTCGAAAACTAACTTCGTGAGGTATCCTTTGGCGTTTCCACAAATTGGATGGCTTACACTCAACCCGATGTTTATCATAGCATTCCGCCACGCATAATACAACTAGCAAAAGGGTGTGCTTGATGGAAACGCGTTTGAATTTCACCTTATTCTAGTTTCTTTCCACCGACTCCGTGGAAGTGGTGACGTGAACGTTTATTGTCAACAATACGGCAAGGGTTAAACCACTGCCTGGATCGGTCCAGTGGAATATTATGGCGAGAGAGGGCAGGCGGCTTGGCTGTGGGAGGCGCCTCGGGGCAACTGACGTGAAAGGCATCTGTGTATCTGATTAGTCAACACAGAATAGGGCGTCCGCTTGCGATACACAAAACCAGCGCATCAGTAAATTGATACGAAATACATCGGACTGGTTGAATGAGGACAGGCTCCGTACACATATGATGACGGGGTAGTGTGATTTACGCACGGACATATTCAGGTTTTACTTGTTTTAATACGACAGCTCGGGATGAGAAATTGTAGTCGGTAATCAGCAAATCGCTCTGGGAATTAAATGGATGTTCTGTTGAAAACTGGTACATTTGCTGGGGATGAGCGGACTTGGAGAAAATCGGATTCCCATCCAGAGAGGATGCTCTGAAAACGGAAACATTTCACGAATCATTTTTTTGGGAATAATTCTGATAGAAGGATAAATGGTGCTCTGTGCGTTTGTCCGGGGTTAGTAGATGATTTGGGGTATGGTTGATGACTTGCATCAATGCTGGGAGGAACAGTTATTGTGTATGAATATTTGGGAGTAGATTTTGCGTTAAGTTGAAAAAAAAATCTACATCAGCTTGAAAAGCCGATCCGTTTGACGAACTTCTGGATATTTGCTGATGCCAGCAGCTCCAGATTGCCTGTATGGCAGGATCATGAAGTTTCTGACGTTTTTCCTTTTACTTCCAGAGACCTTAAAAAGGACTAGAAAGAGTGGTAAACAGTCAGGAAAGCTGCCAGTATGCTATGAGATCGTGACTTTGTCCTTGAAGAAGAAGATGGCTGCAGAACTGTATCCTGCAAGCATAAACACCAACCTTCCGAACAGCAACGGCACCGCAGTGACTGCTGCCAGTAAGAAGACTATCGTTCAAGTGACCGAGACTGTAACCACACCAACCACCACTACCACTCAACAGAATATCAATAACAACAACGTCGAGACTGCCAGCTGGCAGGCAACTCACCCGACATTACGAGAAAGGTAAATATTGATTTAATTCTGATATTGCGTTGTGACGAAAGCGACTCCAAATGTGCTTATACGCTGTGCGCTGCGCAACGACGCCAACTTCTATTTCTAATTCCCGTTTACATTTTTCAGGAATGCTTTGATGTTCAACAACGAACTCATGGCAGATGTTCACTTTATTGTTGGACCCCCCGGTGAATCGCAGAAAGTTCCAGCGCACAAGGTGAGAGCGCATCCTGTCCCGTTTTCCTGACTGTCCACCGCTGCCCCCCCTTGTTTCAACTATGGGAAAACAGAAACCTTTTGCAGTCCGCCTCACGCCTCACGCTTTTCCTGTTGTCATTTCAGTATGTTTTGGCGGTTGGCAGTTCCGTTTTCGGTGCCATGTTCTATGGCGACCTGGCGGAGGGGGAATCTGAAATCCACATCCCAGATGTGGAGCCTGCTGCTTTTTTAATCCTGTTAAAGTAAGTTACTCATCTCGTCTTGGCACAGATATGAAGCTACTGCAAGCACCATTCATTAATGCGCTTCTTGTTATAAGGCCAAAAATATGATTGTGGCCATGGTCATGTTCGTTTTAATCAGTACTTCACTTGACAGTATTGCTATATATTAAATGCATTTATGCCATATATTTACGCATACTAATGTGTATCTGTAAGGGAAGTTTAACTGCTAAAATGTGTTCCTTAGGTATATGTACAGTGATGAGATTGAACTGGAGGCGGACACGGTGCTGGCCACTCTGTACGCCGCCAAAAAGTATATCGTGCCTGCCCTGGCCAAGGCCTGCGTCACCTTCCTGGAGACGAGCCTGGAGGCCAAGAACGCCTGCGTGCTGCTGTCCCAGAGCCGCCTGTTCGAGGAGCCCGAGCTCACGCAGCGCTGCTGGGAGGTGATCGACGCCCAGGCCGAGCTGGCACTCTGCTCGGAGGGCTTCTGCGAGATCGACCTGCAGACGCTGGACATCATCCTGCGGCGCGAGACGCTCAACACGCGCGAGGCCGTGGTGTTCGGGGCCGTGCTGGAGTGGGCGGTGGCCGAGTGCAAGCGCCAGGGCCTCGGGCCGACGGCGCGCAACAAGCGGGCGGTGCTGGGCAAGGCGCTGTACCTGGTGCGCGTGCCCACCATGACCCTGGAGGAGTTCGCCGACGGCGCGGCGCAGTCGGACGTGCTGACGCTGGAGGAGACGCACGACATCTTCCTGTGGTACACGGCGGCCAACAAGCCCGAGCTGGAGTTCCCGCTGGCGCAGCGCAAGGGCCTGGCGCCGCAGCGCTGCCACCGCTTCCAGTCCTCGGCGTACCGCAGCAACCAGTGGCGCTACCGGGGCCGCTGCGACAGCATCCAGTTCGCCGTGGACAAGCGCATCTTCATCGCCGGCCTGGGCCTGTACGGCTCCAGCGGCGGCAAGGCCGAGTACAGCGTCAAGATCGAACTCAAGCGCCAGGGCGTCACGCTGGCGCAGAACTTGACCAAGTTCGTGTCGGACGGCTCCAGCAGCACCTTCTCGGTGTGGTTCGAGCACCCGGTGCAGGTGGAGCAGGACGCCTTCTACACGGTGAGCGCGGTGCTGGACGGGAACGAGCTCAGCTACTTCGGACAGGAGGGCATGACGGAGGTCCAGTGCGGGAAAGTGACCTTCCAGTTCCAGTGCTCCTCGGACAGTACCAACGGGACTGGGGTTCAGGGGGGGCAGATTCCAGAGCTGGTCTTCTACGCCTGAGGTGTGGAGGGGCAGTGGGGTTTGGAGGGGTATTCATTCTAAAGTGCATTCCACCCCTGAAATTGTTTTGGGCAGGGCTGACCAGAGTTGGGGTGCGTAATGTTGGGACCTGTGAGGGTTCTTGCCTTCTTTTACAATGTAGCCGTGGAAGACCATTTCCAGGAAGTTGTTTAGTCTGTTGAAAGACTGTTGTCTTGACGATTTTTGAGTGAAGGAGTGTGCTTCAGCTTTATTTATTTAAAAAATAAGTATATATTTGACTTAATTATTGATGCTGCATCATGCAGACTTTATATATATATATATATATAAATATAAATATAAAAATATATATATACAAACCAAGATTAGATGTAATGCACTTTTAGTGGACAACAACCACTAGTGTGTTGTGTTTTGTACATAAGTTGAGGCTAACCTGTTTACAGCTTGAGGCTGACTGACAATTGAAATGTCTTGTATTAGTGTGCAGCTTCACAAACTGCAGATCATAAAAGTTTTTTTTTGTGACTCTGACCGAGTTATCTTGCGAACGATTCTTTCTTGACCTACACTGTAGCTTTACAGAACAATGGGTACATCTACCACACCGCATCCAACACTGACAAAGTGTAAAATCAGATAGCACTATATGGTAAGAAAGTGTTATGACTCCTGAAGTGCACATCATGATTGTCTACATGGACAACATAGTCACCATCTTAGCATGGTTTTTGCCAAGGTTAATTACAGCTACTCCTATCTACTAATCCTTTTTCGTAGCTTTTGATTTGATGTAAGCCTTCAAACATGGCAGACGTTAGACAGACAGGAGCAAAAAGGTATGATTTGTGAACATCCGTGAAAGAGACCCTCTTTTTCTTTTTTCTTTTTTTTTGCCAATTATGACATGATGACATGACAACTTCCTGGTACAGCAACCTCTAGTGTCACCAGATGCTCAGGCTCAGCAGAGACAGGAAACAGACACGATGGTTTTGAATTCGGGAGCTGAGCTGTAGCAGCTAGCTGAGGAGGTGCCACAGTGTTGCCGCCTGCTCTCAGATGTCGGCTTTCTTGGCCAACACAAAGCACCTGGCAGCCTGTGAAATGACAGATTTCTCCCGGCAAGGGAGGCGAGCGGAGAGTGGAGAAGGAAACCTGCTCATCTGAATTCCATCGGAGGGATTACCTACCACACAAAGTGACCAAATCATATCGCCTTACGGTGTGTGTGTATATGTATGGATGAAATTCGGTGGATGTAGAAAATATCACTTTAAACCCAATAAGGGTGTGTACTGTATATGGAGAATGTTTACTGGGTGGTTGGCATGCTAATCTGGCTAAACTACCATGGTAACAGATACAGAACGCTTACCTCCTCCGTGGGAAAATGCAGCGAGCAGGGACGTTAAACAAGGCAGTGTCGTCTAGGAGGGCGGAACCAGACTACACCTTACACAATATGCGGGTGTGTTTACTAACATGCGATTAACTCAAATGACTGGGTACTCTCTTACACATCCATTTAGCCTTTAGGCTTTGTTGACAAGAGATGGAGATAAATGGAGCTCCCTGAGGTTCTTCTAGCTATAGAAAATAAATATATATAATTGTTTGCAGGCCCAGAAAAAAAAAAAGTAAATAAATGCAAAAAAGAAACAAACGTTACAGAAACTCAAGTTGCTAATGGTAAACAGGAATGCTGTGTTATGTTTTCAATGATGCCTTTGAGTATACTATTGGTCATGCAGCATTTTCATGACTTGACTTTCATGGCTCATTTTGAGTGAGAGAAATGAGTGTGGAGGCACATGAGTGATTTGCCCAATCTTCTCCTGTACCAAGGTCAAGATAGGCCAAGCCAATTACTGTTACTGCAGGACAGTGGAAATGTAATCGGATGACATGGCGTTGAAACTTACCAACAGCAGGAGCGTTGATGCACAGCTCCCTTGCCAACAGCAGGAAGGTCTTTCCCAAGATATACACATTCACCTACAAAATGACGGACAGAGACGTTGACCAGGGTTAGGAAGTCGGAGAGGAGAAAAAAAAAAACAGTTGGACTAATCAACTACCCTGTAAAATGTTAAAATGAACATCAGGCCAGAGTGTGGAGGCAATAGAGGCGCCTTGAGTTTTTACTTTCTGCCATTAAAACAGAATCTATTCACCCTGCCACTATCCTTGTACTATTGATTTTTGAAGCAAAGCATTAAAAAACAGCACTCAAGTGGAGGTCATTCTCTATAAAACACTGTCCCTCTGAGGCCCGTCGAGTCAACTTTGACCTCCCGCTGTCAGTTTCCTTGACATGACAGCAATTAGGGTCCCTAATGGAAAAGCGGGGTCGTGACCTTAGCACCGGGGATCCTCTCTGCCGGAGGGCGTGCCCATAAGTGGCAGGCACAGGGCATGTGTGGGGTGAGGGGGGGTGGCAGCCATGGGCAAGGAGTGGCCGCACTTGCTTGGGATTCGTGGCATATTTTTCTCACCCCGGCTCCACCTTAGGCTGACGACACACCCGCTCCCCCGGCTCCCCCCACCTCCACCTAATACCAGACGGGGTTGAGTAGGCCAGGGCTCCCACCCCTGACAGCTGGGGGACTATAAATAAAGGCTGCACCAGCTGTGTCTCCCTAAAATGCTTCCCTCTGGAACCACCCACATTTAACAGGAGAGGAGGAGAGAGCGAGAGAGAGAGACGGGGGCCATTAAAGCTGACTTTTATGATTTGTTTTCTCTCTCCCGGACTGTGCTACCTAACTGTGTACTTAAAAAGCGGGGTGAATTGTACTGTTAATTAATCAGCCGTCTCATGCAGATTGCACAGATGCCATACCTGTGAGTGTCCTTCTGGTCAATTACACCAATTTCATATTAGCTACAGTGTACACAATTCAGTTTGGTTGACATGCGCCATGAGACATGTGTAATGTTTTGGCGCTCTGTAAGTGAAATTAAATTAAAATTTGACATAAATAGCAAGGGGACAAATAACCTCTAAACTCCATTAGCATAATTTCCATTACAACTGACTAAACTATCATGGATACACACATGTTGATGACTCAGATGGGGATGCATTGGCAGTTATTTCAACATTAAAGCAGTGCGTTACTGAGCAAGCTCAAGCTACAATTTGCTTATACATCCTCCAATAATGGAAAAATGTGGAATGGCACCATTTAAGCAAAGCTGGCTGCCGCTGCCAAAAGCCAATAACGGAGGAATTACAGTAAACACCATAATCTTAGCATACAGTAATTAAGGGAGGATGTGGTACGATTCTGAAAACTCTCCAGAAAAGAGCAGCCGGTTAGTGTTTTTCCAACCGTCTTGATTCACGACGCGATGTCTCTGATACTTCCTTCTAATTGATCAAATGTGCCTGAGAGGATGTACTGAGTGTCTGGCACGGGCTCAACTCCCGTCCTTGTACTTGCTGAATGTTGCGCTTCTCAATTATCTATCAGGGATCAGGAATTAGGATATCAGCACATTCCAACTGGCTATGAACTGATGCTCATATTACCCTCCTTCTCTACTGGGGAGCCGCCTCGCTGTTCTCTGAGTGCTGGGTTGTTTATGAGCAGGAGGGTGGAGTCAAACAGCCTATTGAATTATCTATGGAGCCATAGTAATTAAAGTGTTGTGTGTGTGTGTGTGTGAGTGTGTCTGTGTGTGTGTGTGTGGGTGGGTGTGTCCACCAACCTGGAGGAGGTCACTCAGGTCCAGGAGCATGTCTGAGGGTCAGTTAAGGAAAAGACAGACAAACAAACAAACAAACAAACAAACAAACAAACAAAAAAAAGATAGCAAGCAAAAGACTGCCATCACATCATGATGTTTTTTTTTTTTTTTTTTTTTCGTTTCCTACAATGAGCAGCACTGTTGAATTGTTTCATCAAGAGCTAATCACCAAGTAAACCACCAAGTAAAATGGAAATTTCACAAGTCGTTCATGACCCCCCCCCCCCCCCCCCCCTATCATCTGTTTCTACGCACCTTACTCCACCTGACTGATGCACGTGTCTCCATGGCGATAAATGCCCCCCCTTTTAAGCGTGCCGAGCGCACGGTGAGGGCTTAGCCTCTCTGAAAGGGAAAGGATGATCCCGTGTTTATCGGCCGCTAACGCTGACAATCAACCTCGGGGCAATCAGCCTCACTTAATTACCCCCGAGGATCTGCGAGGGCAGGAGAGAGCTGAGCAACAAATGGACAGACGTCACGGTGGCACTTCGGTCACCACTGCTGCAGTGTGTGTGTGTGTGTGTGTGTGTGCGCATGTGTGTGTATCATAGCTTCGGCAAACAGCCAAACCACCTCCCGTGCAGGACGCTTGCTGAACGTTGTCACAGCGAGGAGGTTGTGGACAGGTGGACCAGCAGGGACACGACAGCCAGTCCCGTCTACCAGCGTGCGTACGCTGGAGAAATGCATCATACAGGCGAGTGGGGTTGGAAGACATTTTAAACGCGACATTTCTACATTGTATATTTGGATGTTACGTTATGTGACGATGTGTTACCGCCTGAGAACAACAAACAATGTCACTGTATTGCATTGCACTACACTGTATACCAATGCATTGCGCAACTGTATTGATAAATTGCTGATAAAATGAACCAAACCAGAAGATGGTAAAAAAGCTTGCAAAGTGGAGGGGAATGTCAATGCCATTGTCTCTTGTGTAACATACTGCTACGTTTTCCATCAAAGTCACTGCATTGATTTTACACTTTTCACTAAGGCAGCCAAAGGCAGCACTTTGATCACAAGGAGAGCTGGAGTGTGTGTGTGTGTGTGTGTGTGTGTGTAATCACGTCTTTTTACATTTCAAATGGGGGCACAGGTGAAGGTTAAGTGTCTGCACGTGGCCATGTTTGCCCTCAGCGGTGGTGCTAAACTCCTACCGTAAACCCGGAGAAGGAGGAGGTGTGTTGACTGAATCCAATGGACTTCCAAAGGAGCCAGAACTGAAATCTAGAACACTCTAGTGCTGAAGGGGGGATGACAGTCGCCAGGGGAACGGAGGAAAGCGGGGAGTTGCAGAAATGCTCCAGATGATGTTTATTAGTTCACGCCACGACACGCCAGCAACCCCAACCCCAACCCCAACCCCAACCCCAACCCCAACCCCAACCCCGTCCCCACCCCCACCCCCACTCCCCTCACCTCAGCTCAGTCAGGTCCTGGAGGTGCCGTAAACATTCCAGCGAGAGCTCACGCACACCATCGCTGACGTACTGCTTTGCCGTGATCAGGGTCGTATCTCTACGGAGGCCTGAACATAACCGTGTTAAAGTGGCCTCGACAAAAAGCAAAAAGCAAAACCTGAGCAAACCTGCCCAGGAGAGGCTGGAAAAGAGTGGTGTTTTATGCCATAGCGGATGATGGAAGACATCTTCTCTTTCCGCTGTCTGTCAGCCAACTGTCTCTCACTCTCTGACGCCTTACCTGCTTATTCGATCCATTTCACTTCCAGGGCTTAGACTTCCAAGCTGCATTTAGTGTGTGTGTGTGTGTGTGTGTGTGTGTGTGTGTGTGTGTGTGTGTGTGTGTGTGTGTGTGTGTGTGTGTGTGTGTGTGTGTGTGTGTCCTTGGGTGCAACTCTGCAGCAGTGTGTGTAATGAGCACTGTGCTGATGATCAGACAGACTCTTGGAAAGGT
>NC_085005.1:20570182-20597682 GCF_963854185.1 Sardina pilchardus
ACTAGTATAAATATATGGCCAATTAAAATAAACTTAACATAGTAATAATATAAGAGTTAGACATGAGGGTAGACAAAGCCATGCCATGTAAGTGTATAAGAGGGTGGATGTGCAGATATACTATGCATAGAAGTCCAACTCTCCTTTTCCCTTCAGTGAAGCATTGTACAGTTGTATGGCCCTGGGTACAAATGACTTCCTCAGTCTGTCTGTTGTGCATGTCATGGAGCGTAGTCTCCAGCTGATCAAGCTCTTCTGCTGTATGATAGTGCTGTAGAGTGGATGACAGTCATTGTCCAGGATGCTGTGTAGCTTGTTCAGGGTCCTTTTGTCTGATACTGAAGTGATGCACTCCAGATCAGCTCCCACAACAGAGCCAGCCTTCCTTACCAGCCTGTCTAGTCGCCCAGCATCCCTCTTCCTAGTGCTTCCTCCCCAGCATGCCACAGCATAGAAGAGGACACTGGCAACAACAGACTGGTAAAACATCCAGAGGAGCTTGCTGCAGACATTGAAGGACCGCAGCCTCCTCAGGAAGTACAGCCTGCTCTGCCCTTTCTTGTATATTGCTTCAGTGTTGACTGACCAGTCCAGTTTATCGTCCAGATGTACGCCCAGGTACTTGTATGTGTTCACCACCTCCACATTGACCTCCTCAATGGTGACTGGCAGTAGTTTCAGCCACAAGATTAGACTGCCCCCTGCAGTTTAAGAGGGCATCCTGCACACAGCTGCTCTAAAACCTTTCAGAGTTCTGCAGAACTGAACATTATATGATGCCAACAGAGGGTATCGAATTCCCATGTACTTAACTGAAGAAGACATACCTCAAGAGGCATAGGGCAGTCTTTTTTGGTCCCGCCAAAAAATCCAATGCAATGCAAATCATTGCTGGTTCTCCCCATTGAAATGCACTCACTTAATTAGCCGCACCTGTCTCCTCGTCTCACCTGTGCAGTCCTTGGCTGATCGAGTGGTGTGTAGCGGAGAGCTCCAGAAGGTCAAAACTAAACTGAATTTTTAACATACTTCTTTGTACTGCTAGCAAGAGCTAGACTTTTACTTCTAGTCTAGCTGGTGGTACTGTGACTTCAATTAAACAATGGCAGCGGGGCTTGGTTTTTACATCGGGTAAGTTTGAAATGCTATGAACTGAGTTTTTCAACTTCCTGCAGGAGCTTTGTGATGTGTTTGGTAGTTGCAGACTCTCTTTTAAATGGCACTCAAAGAGAATGACAAACACCCAATTTTACCACAACAGATTTGCACTACTTTGGTTAAAGTCATTCAGAGCAGACAGCTTCAACGAGGCTCCAGAAGGTACGTTTGTCCAACACAGATATGTGCAAGTCAACATTGTGCAACTGACTATAATTCAAACCAATAAAACGCAAACAGTGTGTTGAAAATTTTCATTATATCACTATCTAGTCCACTAGGCCTACATCACTTCTTAATAGCCTCTGTATTCACTACAGTAAAATAGTGCACTAAAGGCTACCTTACACTGACAGACTTTGACAAGATTTGGGAAAGATTCTTGAAAGATTGTAGTCTTTTAACTAATGCCCCACATCCAAGCTTTACTCAAAAAGACCACAATCTTTCAAAAATATTTTCCAAAACTTGTCAAAGTCTGTCAGTGTAAGGCTTAAGTGGTGAAACGGTGAACACAGCAAATGACTGCGAATTCAAGCATGCTTCCCTCTCTCCCAGGTGCCATTAAGACGGAGTGCAGGGATCGATTCCTATGGTTGTCCGTAGACAAGGCTTTCGCAGGAGCCGCTCCCAAGCTACAGGCAGTAGGTCCGTGATCCCTCTTCCCAGTTCTCATTCTCTTGCTCCAACAATTTAACGTTAATCGATGAATCAATAAGTTGTCAACTGTTGAATTATTCGTCAGCTATCTTGGTGATTTGGTTAGTCGCTTTGTTTAATTTTCTTTAAGGAAAATATCTAAGAATTATCTGACTACAGCTTCTCAAACTTGCAACACTTTCAATTGTATTTACTACTCTATGATGATAAACATCTTCGACATGTGGACAAACCCATCTGTCATTTCATCGATTTAGCATGAAATCAATATGAATTGATGAATGATTAATTAATCAATATGAAAATAGTCGTCAGTGGCTGCCCTAACTCTCACTAGCATCCACATTTAAAGGAATCATTTTCAAGATGTGGTACAAGGATGGACAACACAATGGGCCTTTTCTGCATCTATCCTTCCAAATCCTTAGCTGCAGTTTATACTGTATGCATAAATTTAGCAAAATTTCTACAGCTATGAGGTTAATACACGGGGCAGTTAATATGGCATTATTTTGGTTTTGTTTTGTTTTTTTAACTTGCATAAAACACTGCTGTGGTTTCTGATGTGGCTAATACACAGGAAATGACTACTGATGTGATGCCTTTAAGATGTTCTGAGGCTGTAAGCGAGGGGGAAGAAAACAGGATGGACTGACTGTCCATGGAATCTCCAATTCCATTCCTGCCCAATGGAGCACTTAGCCAGACATTTTAAAAGGCATCACTCTCCCATACCAAATGTAATAATATATGTCTTAGATAAGCATGGCTTTCACGCTGTGGATGACGACCATGCGGCACAGTGTGGATACACCGTCAGCAGCGTCGACATGAGCAGCCGCCTTACCCTCAGAGCATCCTACTTCTCCTGTTACACACTGAATCAGGTGCTTTTGTTTGGAATAACTGAAATATGGTTATGAGGAGTACTAGATGCATCATTTTATAGAGATGTTGATGGATTAACCACACATCAGTTGGAAGACTCACTTGAGTAAATACAGAAAGTAATGATTTGTCATGTACTCTCAAATTCCAAAACACAAAACTATTGTATTACTACTAATACACGAGGCCAAGATTTCACACTGCCCTACTGACTTGTTAATAACTAAGAAACAAAACTTCTAGGACGATGAGTTGTTTCAGTTCCTGTTCAACGTCATTGTGACTGATGGAGAAGCCAGAGAGACCAATTACAGGGTGAAGGAGACCTGCACGCTGCCCTTAGCCTGGTCCAGCAGGGAGGTTCTCTGTGAGGAGAAATACATGGAGGTACTGTACCACTGATTTTTTAATTTATTTATTTATTGATAATGTTTCAGGATTTTTTTCTCTCCTTACCACCATCATCTCTGTGCTTGTTATTGGAGTTGCATCTGCGATTCTCTCGAAAGGTTGTCAATATCAGCCAACCAACGTAACTATATTCCTTATTTTAAGACTTTTCCCTGTTGCCTGTATACTTGCTACAGTATAACAGCTTACGGTCTTAGGCTCTGGAATGCACCTTGACAAAATGTTGATTGCTAATGACGCTATATCAAAAACAACTGAATTGTTCATGATGAGTGTGGCTCAGCTCATAATTTCCACTGACTGGGGGTTACTCTGTTATTGCAGGTTACTGTGGAGAAGCATGGGTCCTGCACAGCCAGTGATGGTATGTCCACGAAATCCTGGGACACCGCCTTAAGTATGGTGAGATGTAGGGCTGAGCTCAATTGTGATATAATGCGACATATTGTGATGTACCCCTTGTTGATGTTTGTTGGTACGGATGACCACAGAAAAAGTTGTTTTTAAGTTAATACAGATTTGAAACTGTGGGTCTGAATTTTTTTGTTGTGTGATCCTTCATTGTTTATCAGAATTACAATGAACAGATGGTAGAATGATTTCTGTTTTGGTCATTTTCCAGAATCAACATGTAATGTGATACTACAGTAATTTCCCGCACACAAGCCGCATTGTGTATAAGCCGCAGGACAGTGTTTTATGCAAGTTAAAAGAAACAAAACCATATTAACACCATAACTGACCCCTTGCATAACCTCATAGCTGAAGAAATTTTGCAAAATCAATGTATAAGCCGCGGGTAATAGTCAGGAAATGACGGGTATCATATCGTGACCTCTATATCATGATGCTTCACTCTTGCATTCTAGTACTCTCCACTCTTGCTCCCTAGGCTCACTTGACTGCCAGTGCCACCTGGCAGGTGATGTTCATGAGGGATGAGGACACTGTGGAGTCAATGTCCTTCACTGATGCCCGTCACCAGGGATACAGGCTGGACATCAGCTCCACCAGGGCGGTGTTCCGCACCACCTACGGGCAGCCTCACTCACAAACCGTTCTGGTGAGTAAGATTTTTAAGTATATTTTTTCGGGCTTTGCTCCCCTTTTATTGAGACAGGACAGTGAGGAGAGTGACCGGTGGGGAGTGGGAGAGCAAGATCTGATGGGATAGGGGAAATGACATGGGGGGTCATTCCACCTCAATTCAACGGATTTTAGACAAACTTTCTGCTTGACCATCTGCAGCGAATGTGCCAAAAATCAGAAGGGGGGTACCATGTTCAAAAATGTTTTTCTCTGGATGTAATATATATACCAAGCCAATATTTTGGCTAAAATTGGTTATATTTTGGCTTTAAATGGTTACTCTTTAGGTGGTAAAAGTTTGAAGCAAATCTGAGATGGTCAAGCAGAAGGCATTTGTTGAATTGAGGTGGAATGACCCATGGGTCAGACATGAGCCCAGGTCCCCGTGCACTTGCACCTAAATACTGTACGAAGCATGAAGACCATTCTAGTGGAGGCGCTGTGGCGCAGCAGGCTACAGCGCCCGTACCATCCGAGTGCCCACGGGGACCCAGGTTCGAATCCGGCCTGCGGTCATATCCCGATCCCACCCCATCTCTCTCTCCCACTTGTTTCCTGTCTACCACTTCACTGTCCTGTACACCACTTCACTGTCCTGTACTAATAAAGGCAAAAAGCCAAAAAATATACTTTAAAAAATTCTCTGACTGTCTGAGATATGGCAATGCTGAACACACACAAGTATAATTGTGAGGCTGCAGCAGCATAGTGCGAATTAAACCTGGTCTGTGTTAAATATGTAGTCCAGGCCCAATCTGGCCAGATCATAATTTTGCAATTTATATGAATATATGAATAGCTTAGACTGTTCTGCTTTAGATATGTAGTCCAGGCCCAATCTGGGCAGATCATATTTGCAATTTATATTAATATATGAATAGCTTAGACTGTTCTGCTTTTTAAACCAAATTTTAGATGAGTTCCAAAGTCCATATAAGCACAATATTTAAGGATTTATTAAAGGTTTTAAAACTGGTACTTTTTATCTTTTTGAATTATCACTCTTGAAGATCCTGCACCCGGGCTAAATTGGCGTAGGATGTGCGTGGATACTCTACTTTTATAAGTTTTAAAACCATGCAATCTTTTTTTTCTATCAGGTTGATGGAATTGCCACAGAGGTCATCAATGCCACGGTGTCCTACAGATGGAAATGGGCCGTCATAATGCTCGACATGTCGGCTGCCTGCACGATCAGTGAGCCAACTTAATCTGGAGTTATGAAGTGCTTTTGCACACTTCAATAATGAAATGTGTCTGTGATCATCTCATTGAGTTTAATCGTAATTGAAAGGTGGAGATGAGGTTAAGATCATCTAAAATATCCTTGACTCTTTGATGATTTCATCTGTCTTACAATCACTCTAATTAACGAGATCAAAACAATTTCTTTGATAACTGCCTTCGGAATCCAATCTTGTCCATCCCTCCGCTCGATTCAGACTCTGGTGCTTTTGATGGTGAACAGCTACACTGGTCTATTCCACACATCATGACTCCACTGGTGCAGGATCCTTCCTCGTTTGCAAGCAGCCAGATACGACTGGGGATCGACAGTCGGCTCTTGGAGGAGACCGTCTGGAGAGCCCGGGGCTTCGGTTTGGAGGAAACGGGGCCGACTGTAAACATCAGCGTTCCCTTTGGAGCTCAAGGCGGGTACAGGAAGGTGAGGATGCTCTGCCTTGGCGCACTCGGGCATGAAATGGGCACACTGAAGCATGTGGCACAGAAAAGGAATGCGCTTGTCACTGTGAACAGAGCAATGGCATTTCTGTTTGCATTTTGCAGAGCTTTGTGCTGAACAACGCCTACCACGAAATCTACGTGATTTTCATGTATTATGAGCATGTGTTTTCACGGGTGTACGCCGACGATACCGACGACAAAACCAGACACAGGATGATGAGGCTCCTGCAGACTCCCTTGGTCTGCCACCACCCATTTACCGTAGACGGTAAGCCTCCTGACAGCCAAGGCAGCATGAGCTCTCAAAATCATACGGTAACACTTCACTTGGCCACTCACACGATCTGTTAAGATTCAATTCCAGCATGTAAAATTGTATACAGTTAACTGTACATTACCTTCACCAAATCCAACTCCTAACCTTAACTTTAACCAGAAACTGTAGTCAACAGAGTGTCAACAGAAAGCATTTTGATAATAATCTGAGCATTTGTGTGGCCGGACTATCCAAGTTAAAGTGTGGCAAACCATACTACCATACCACTGATTGCATGGATAGCTGTGTTGAGCCTTATGTTTAGAGCTGTGCAAATAATTGATTTTTAATCGTAATCGAGATTATTATTTTAAATCGTAATCTAATGTGAAATCGTAAAAATCGATTTTTCACTTTAACTAGGGTAATAACGGTACTTATGTTTGCAAGTGTTGAATTTTGCAGCAAAAGTTCAAAAAGTTTCTTAATATCAATCATTTAAAATTAATTATTAATAATTCATATGGTTTAATAAGAGCAAGATTTGCACTTAAATCCCAATGGGGAAATTATTTGCAAAATGTTCAATAAAGAACAGCATATTTCAAACAAATTCTTGCCTTTTGTCATAACCGAAAATCGGATTTTGAGAAAAGAAAATCGAGATTTTATTTTTAGGCAAAATCGAACAGCCCTACTTATGTTCTGTCTGTCCTCTAACAGAGACGGTCCTTGATGAGCACAGGTTTACGGTGACGCTGGGACACTTCCCCTCGGACACTGAGTTGGTGTCCATTAAGCTCAATGGCGTCCTCCTGACCGTTCCTGAGGCTTCTGAGCAAGGCTATTCTGTGATGACCCTCTCCAATATGAATGGCACCCATGGCTATGTTCTTGAGGTCCCCTTCGATGACCCCATAGTGCGTCGGGCTGTAAGTATGTAAATATCTCTGAGACATGAGCCCAATACACATTCAGACACTGTGTGAGGTAAATCTGGTTCCCCCTACCAGGGTAAGTCTCCACTGCCTACTGCTATTAGTAGTAGTTAATATTGATATTGAAATATTATTGATATATTGACTGAACAGTCTTCATTCTAAAATAATATCCTATAATCTAATAATGGGTTACAATAATGAGCAGTACATAGGACATCAGAAAAATGTAATGTTTTTGGTTGACCTCTCTAACAGTATTTAGGTGAAGGACTGCTCCAGTATTCTCTGAACATCAACTACACCCTACGCGTTTTCCCACAAGAACAGCCGTTCTATCACCTGGCCTCAGTTGTGGCACAATTCCACGATGCCTGTAAGACCTTACGATTGTACGATGGGAATGAGGTGTCACAGGGGAGCTACATCAGGCGCGTAACTGAAGCGTCCTGAGTGACTCGTATGCTGCAACAGTTAATAATCACTATAATCAAAGCAAGTAGCTACATCAGACGTGACCGTGGCAGGTTCATTTGAAAAGAAATAGACCAGTCTTCTAAAAAGGATTTTACGCGAACGGAACATTTCAGTTATGCGTCTGGTGTAGCTCCCCTGTCAGAATCGAGCCAGTTTGATTGGTTCACCATGTTGCTTTGTCACACCATTCAGTTCCTCCTGACATCACTGCCACCTGCAGAGAGAGCAGCATCATTTTCTACATTGGCAAGCCCACCCTGGATCACTTGTGGGAGGTTGGTGTGGGACACGACCTACTGACCCCAGAACTGGCAAAGCGACGGGGATACATCCTGACAAATGAAACAAGGGGCTTGATCTTAGAAGTGCCTGTTTTTTCCGATGGCTACACTTATAAGGTAACATTTGATATTCAGTGTATGAATGTAAACCATGTGAAACGGGCCATGCACCTGCCCAAAAGGGCTTGTATTCTGTTCACTGTCTCTTTTATACAGAACATTACCCTGAAGAATTTTGTTGGCGTCTTCAAAATAACAGCAAGAGATTCAAAAACGTTGGATGTTCAGGGTGTTGCAACAAAATACTGTAGTTTCCAAACAGATGAGCTGATTGGTAAGTAATCAACATTAATGTGTCTGTAATACTGTCTGCATCATATTCCTTTCGCTTTAATTTAAAGAGCACTAATTTAGATGTGGACAAAGAGCAAAATCTAACATATAATTAAAGGTAATTTAATAATCAAGCAAAATCTATTTATTAACTTAATACCATGAACACAATCTCATGGTATCATCAGTGGGTCACCTCAACGCTTCCTCACGCCACACATAAGTGGAGTTCATGCAAGACACTTGTATGACTTTGCTCATCATTTAAATTCAATTAAACAGCGACTCAATTAAAAAATGTTGTTTAACATTTTTGGTGTCCCTTCAGTGTGCTCAACAGATGGAATCATGACTCTTGTAACAAAGACAACCACCACCTGGCCCACAGTTCCAACAAGACGAATAACGTTAAGAGATAAAACCTGCCGACCACAAGAGGCTCATGAGAACAGGATCCTGTTCTCATTCGCCTTAAACACATGTGGAACTATGTTCATGGTATGATGTCACGAAGCAATTTCTCTTTAAACCACCACTGTTATGATTGATTATCTCTCAACAAATGTTCTGTTTGGCTAATGTCTTCTTAAGGTTGCAGATTCTTACGCTGTCTATGAAAATGAGATTGTATCTGCCAAGCAGTACATTCCAAAGGATAACCCAATCATCACAAGGGACTCTAAATTCAGGTAATCGCCATGACATTTTTATTCAATCGTTTCAGGAAAACTAATATGATTTGTCTAATAGACGGCTCATTCTCCTCACAGACTCACTGTCCAGTGTCTCTATCCACTGACTTCTGTGAGGAGTCTCTTTGCCGAGGGCATGTTCCAGTCCAATGAGCCTGGCTTCGGTTCCATTAATGTGAAAAAGAATCATTTCGAAAATGGTAAGAAATAACTACTTAATTTAATTTACCAAGGGCTGTTTTTTTCTCTACATGAATTCAGTGTAATCCTAAACTACAAGCTTTTTGTCAATGGAGATCTCCGTTGAACTTCTATTTTTGTCCAGTGACTACATTTTAAAGTTGTGAATGGGGAAACCTGCCCTAAACTACTTGGCTTTACTTTGCTGAGACTGCTACTGATTACTGGCCCTTGCTTACTTTGTCAGCAGAAGGGAATGGAGTTGGCTGTGGTCAGAAATTTACTGCCAATTCTGAAAGCTTCAGGGGCACTGCTTTTGAGTCTACAAATGACATAACTAGCACAGAGCCTCTTGCTCATGGAAGCATTCACCCAGCCGGCGATTCTCTTCAAATACCAACATGGCAGCTCTTTCGGAGTGCTGACCGACATTCTGAACATGGCCCACTGTCCAGTGGCTTGGATGCATTAGCGGAGGAGAACAACAAGATAACTAACCCTGGGTTTTGGACTGACTCAATCCATAGCGCCTACGAGGCACCACCTGATGGCTATCAGCTACCTGCTCAGAAGCCTCTTTCTAACAAAGCTCGATCTGCTAGTACTAGCCAAGACCTAGCTCCATGGAAGGAGAGCACTCCCAGCTATCATCGGTACAGATCTGTCCAAAGTCCTAACACTGACAGAAATGGAAAAGCTTTGAATAGAGATGTTGTCTCAAATAGACCTAGCCTTTTACGTAGTACTTACAAGGAAAAAGATACGTCTCATGGTGTTGTGAAATCCCATCCTCCTGTCACCACTGTTGACAATCCAGCTTCAATCTATAGTGCAGTTGTGACCCACCCCCTATCTAGCTCAAGTTCTCTTAATCCTGCCAGCACCAGTGGTAGCAGTGTAAGTGAGAACAAAAACACTTTAAACCTGGAGCATGCCATGTACAAGATGACAGGACCTGTTCCTAATGACCCATTGACGAGCACTATGAAACCTGACCGCTCATCTGAGTCACAACTTGAAGATCTTAGTGACCCTTCAACTGGTCAACATTTGAATGCTCAAACTGCAAACGAGCCTGGATCTACTTCAGTGAGCAGTGTTGATGATGAGATTCTTCCTAGACATAAGCAAAGTAGTGAGAGGGAAGAAGAGGCCAGCAGTAATGTCCCAGACCGCAAGTCTCTATTAGATCACAGTAGGCCTGAATTGTCAGAGACACATGGCACTATTCAATCCGTCCCGAGAAACGTCCGAGACTATCGATTAGCTTCGCGCCATTTTCTAGATGCCATGACTTCTAAAGTCAGGGACATGTTTCACAGTTTTGATCCCCACAGTTTTGATCCCAGACAGTTTGCTCCTCCTTCAGACAACGAATCACTTCAATATCACAATTACAATGACGAAAATGTCCAGGAAACTACAAAACAATCCTTGCCACATCATGCAGACAGACCGTTTGTTCAAGAGCTCAAATCTAACACTGCTCACTTGCATCATATCTTGGCTAAGCAAAACCAAGATGATCAACAAACTTCAAACAGGAAAATGACAGATCACCATCCATCACCTGACTATACAGACAATCAAGTACAGGACATGCCAAGTTTTCGTCAAAAAGGCTTTCAAAGGGACAAGGCCAGATGGACCTAGTGTGCGTAAAGGCACTGTGACAGGTAAGGGTATCCTTCATTACATGCTTGCTTGAACCACAAGAATAAAAGTAGAAAAGTACACAGAGCTGGTGAGAGGTTGTGTTTTGATGTCAAGTCAAACAGTTTGTAGCCCCTCCTACTTCAGCAGAGATTTGTAATGACTGTCAACTGTTTGTTTTCCTTAACTTCACTTCCCTTGAAGTAGAGTAGTACCTATAGCAAAGGTGCAACATGTACAGTAGGCTCCTTAAGTCTCTAGACCTACTTGAACTTAAACTTGTTGCTACAATTCACAGTACAGACCAATAAATTGGAGACAAATGTCACTTCACTGATTGTGCATTTAAGTACAAGGTTCAACTTCTAAATCTCCACATAAAACAAAATCGGACCATTTGGTTGTGTCCATCTATTATACATGTATAGGGGGATGTTGCAGGAACATTTATGTTTTACTGGTGCACCATTTAATTGTTCCTCAACAATGTAACAAGTTTGTTTGCCGCAGAGAAGACTGCACTCACCGTCAGCTGAGACGAACTGTCCGACGGCTGACGAACCGCCACCGCTGTTTTCCACGAACTGGACCTCAGACACAATGATGTTGTCCTCCAGCACAGAGCCGCAGCTCATGCACACAGCGCTGCCGCGGGCTTGGTCGACATCGATGTCTGAGCACCCGCAAGTCTTGCACAGCCGCGAACTCATGATGTCCGTAGGAGTACCAAATAAAATCTAAATGAGAAAGTTATCGCAGCCTGTTTTAGCCTCCATTCAGTGATACAGTTACCCGTGTACAAAAATAGTCACGGTACATGATTATATTTTCCCTGAACGATAACTTGCATATGATATACTGTTGAATTAGTAAAACATTTAAGTAAATTCACTATAATGCACAGGTACCTGACTCACATTTGCATTACCAACAGCATAGTTAGCTAACAGTTAGCTGTTTATTGTTATTCCATAGTAAGAGCAGTTGAAAGCTAGCTCATATGTAACTTCCAGGCAAGCTGTTAAAAGTTTCTTATTCGTGCATGCAAGAAAAACAGTATAAAAAGCAAAACACATTGTGGATTTAAACTCATGCTGCTCTAGGACCCCTATTAATGACTATTTACAAGCTAGGTAGGACAGTGTAATACCTGCTAACGTTAGCTAACTTCACCGGTTAAGTTAAGAATCAAACAGTACATGGTAGTGATTAAACGTCTACAGCCTGTACTTAAATGTGTTCCCTACCTCTTTCAGAAAATGCTCGAGTATCCAGAGAAGAATCAAAACAAAACGTTATCCATGTCTGTCTACCACAACCAGTGTTTTGGTGTCCATAAGCATGAATAACCAGGATGATTTACTAGGACGAAGATAGTTCTCGTAGGGGGAGGACAATAAAATACTGCACCCGTTTAAGGGCAATGTCTTCGTAGAATAATAGTTAAACACCTTCAAATATCAAATATTTTAGTATTTATATTGGGCTACTATATGTGCTGGTTTATTTTTTTCCTTGAAGGATTATTGAGAGTTACAAATGTTTTACGACCCCTGGTACGGGAGAAACTATTGTGTGAATGCACTTCCTCCACACCGGGCTCGTGACGTAGCCAGAGCGCGCGCGTTTTCCGTTCTAGGATTTGAGATCTGCCCCTTACCTCTGCCTACAAACAAAGTCTCAGACCCTTCATTACTCCGCTTTAACCCTCTCTGATTAAACCAAGTGTCTCTGATAAAACCATAGACAGTAAAAGCATAAAACCCCTTAAAAGTGAAAACACTTAGCTTTATCCACAGCGTTCTCACGGGTCATGGAATTTCTGGGATATAGAAAGTCAGGGGATTATCACTTTAGGGCAGTCATGGAATATCAGGGAATTTTGAAATTTAGGCTAGGCTCTACTTGCCAAAAGAAATTACCTGAAATGAGACACAGATGCAGCATTGTGGTATATTTGGTTATTAGCTTTACTGCTTGCTTGAGTAGCCCACAATTATTTAGAATATGCAATGCCCATTTAGTCATCTCACTCAGTGGGCCTATATTTAAAAAAAATAAAAAAAAAGAATTCTGGAGTCATTGGTTGGTAGGCCATTGCCTACAATTTTTAATTATACCGGTAGTAGCCTAAGTCATGTAAATTCACGTTTTTATTGTCAGGGAAAAGTTTGATTAAATATGGCTGAAGGGAGCCTGACAGTAGGCCTGTGTCACAGTCTGGAATAAATAAAACAAATAGCCTACAGGGAATCATTGACATGAAACAACCATGAGGGAGAGAGTGAGAATTCCACTTACAGTATTTTTATTCACTATACAACGTATTTGTAATGCACTAAAAAAGTGAGTGCAGGCCTACTCATTTTAAAACGCTTGCTTTCTTTTGAGGTGTTGTTGACGTTATGCTCCTATGCATTCTTGGGCTGGCCATGCACACGGAATCGATACACACATGTGTACGCTGGGTTGCCCCAGTTGGTCAAGATCCTCAGCTCCACCACAGGATAAAAATCCTGAACAGGCACCTGGGGGCAAGGTCAAAACGTGCTATAATGAACAAATTAACAAATAATGATTTTTTTTTTTTTTCTGTTAAATTATTGTAGCCTATTGTTTTATTTTATGTCGCTTTGGACAAAAGTGTCTGCCAAATAGCCATAACCATACCCAGAAACAAATGACAATACATTATGATGTGAGGATACAGAATGGATAATTTACTTTTAAAGCAAAAGTTTGGATAGGGTCCCCATCTTTGTTGTATGCAAATTTTCCAAGAAAAACTCCCTCTTGATGCTGGTCTGCGTGATCAATTCCCTGTGGGTGAAAGAGTGGGAGAGTATGCTGCTGTTGAGGAGAGAATGGCACTCACATTTCACATCAGTGAGGACAGGCCTAAAATAACAAGATGGCACTGTAGTGCTCATCACTTATGACAAGCATCTGAGAGAGTTGGCTACAGTCGCACCTCGCAAAAATCTTTTCTCTCAAGACTGCAACTTAGTAATTCTGCTGTCGTTCAAATTTGTTTAATGTGTCCCTCTCAAAATACGGAAAGAGCCCACCACACCTACACTGGCCCACGTAACCGAGCCTATTAGTAAGAGGAGACATTGCATTAACATTAACCTGCACAACCCACAACACAATGAGCTTAGACATGCTGCAGTATTTTGTTAATAAAAAAAAAAACACATCTTCTTTACTAATCAGTGGCGATGTTGAGAAACTCACATATATCGCAAAGTCTTGCGGAGCGCTGTCAATCCGGCCAGTTGGAGAAAGACTCTTGGGAAGGTGCTCCATGGTCACGTGTGTGACTTTCACTGACTGGGAGAGAGCAATGGTGACCGAGCCGTAGCTCCCTCTGAAGGCCCAGCACATTCCTGGGTAGACCTCTGGCTTTGTAGAAAAAAACAGTAAGAGCAGAGACAGGACGGCTATGATGCAGTCCGTAGTCAGCACACCTTCATAATAATTAGTGTTGGTTATTAGTTAAAATGTAGACAATGGAGAATTGAAGGCTCCGATTCTGTGTAAACCTAAAATGTTTACATTAATTTCCACGTGTGTATAGTAATTGTGTATTCTTTGTGGATCAAAATGATAGACTAATTTTGTTGTAATATTTTGTGGTGATCTTTGGTAAGGTGCTTTTAGTATTCAAAAGATCATCACTTTCCTTTCTTGATATTGGGAGGAGTCACCTGTATAACAGCACTAGGTCCCTCTGTTTGGAGTTGAAGTGATTTTGGACAGTATGGTTTTATGTAATGTGATTTGATCACTTTGCCCCCTGGGAAAGTACATACACAAACAAATAGGACATACTGAATGGTATACCATGAAACATGTCATGCATTATATTATGCTTTTTGTGTGTGTATATATATATATATATATATATATATATACTGTATATATATATATATATATATAAACCCTCTAAGGCTAATCAAACCTGAAAATATGAGCGCATAATCTGCCATGCCAGTTCCATCAGCTTTATATTGACTGAGTGCTTCCTGTACGGTCTTGCGGACATCCTGATAGGAAGCAAACACATGCATATTCACATTATCTCCTCTCCTATACAATCCCTGAGTGCCTCTCATTTGGTCCTTTATACACCCTCTCTGATGCCTTCCTCTATCCTCGTCCTCACTGATCTAGATTAAGAATGATGGGGCGGCAACAATGGGATAGTATATCCGGTGTTAGTTACTGTAGATCAGTGGGAACGCCTCTCGAGGACCGAGGACAGAGGAGAGAGTTTCCGAGCCAGCCCATGTATGTCAGTCCCTTTGTACCTGAGAGGTTGCTAGGCTCTGGACCAGTCTCTTCTCCACGTTCTCCAGCACCACCTGCAGTTCAGGCCAGAGAACTACGCCCTCTGCATCTGGATTAGAACCTGTGAACAGGTGCTCCTGCAGCCATTTGGACAGTTCCACCTTAAACTGAGACAAGTGGGAAGATAGGAAGCAGAATACCCTATAGTACTGTACATGTTTGTCATGATTGCTGCAATTAAATTCTACAATATCACTGTTGCCATCATAATATCACAATAGCAACATTATTGTGTTCTCTCCAAAGGATAATGTCAATATCAAGTATTTCTGTATCATCGCATACATACGAATTCAATAGATGTTTATAGTATTAGGTTAAACCTGATGTCACAATCACTCCTCCCTTTCAGAGTTTTAGAGGCATTATTACCGGCAAACTTCCCATTTCTTTCAGTAAAGTTTCTTTCCAGTTGGCCTCTTTCTCTGTAAGCTGCTCTTGGATATCCATCAATTGTTGCTGGATCTTAAGGCATTCGGTTTCATGAAAACGGGCAGAACAGAAGCAGGAATGAGTGGCAGAGGAATGGTTCTGTGACACTGTAATTGCATGTATGATCCCAAACTATGAAAGTTGTGAGTTCCTTTCAGCCTGATCTAACCTGGGCCAGGTTTAAGCCACTTGCGGTATTCACTGATCCCGATGGCTGTTGATATAGGATGGGGACACAGAACCAACAACCTGGGAGAAGAAATGCAACATATATGAATATGTCCACAGGTTTTTACAACACAGCAACAACAAGCACTAAAAAGCATTTTCTTTTTTCTTTTCTGATGCCTCTTACCTAATCCCAAAAGTGTCAGACCAGCAACGGTCCTTCTCAGAGGGTGATAGTCCCTAGACACCAACATGAACACAGTATTGAGTTAAGGTAGCCTACCATTCATTTTCAAATACCTTATCTGCCGGAAAAAAAACTGAACGCAATACATTTGAATAGATTTAAATACATGACATAAGGCTCACCCTCTGAGTAGAAGAACGTCTCGTGGCAAGGAAAAGCACAAGGAGCTCAGGGATCTCCCAAGGCCAACAGTAAAGTCTATCAATCTCCAAAGAAATCTCACCAGCCAATTAACTGAGAAAACAAAGCCAAACAGAGCAAAGACATTACCATTCCAGTCATCAT
This sequence comes from Sardina pilchardus, assembly GCF_963854185.1. Taxonomy (NCBI): domain Eukaryota; kingdom Metazoa; phylum Chordata; class Actinopteri; order Clupeiformes; family Clupeidae; genus Sardina; species Sardina pilchardus. Next base: position 20,586,370 of record NC_085005.1, read on the forward strand.
ATCAGATATTTTAAATACAGTATATAAAAGACCCCATAAAATATCAGACTATTCCCTAAGAATTACACAAATTATTATCTCTTTAACTCCTTTGATTGTAAATACAAGTGAGTGTTTAGTGTTGGGATTTTGACTTTTGACCATTGATATTTTTGCATTTTTTATGTATTCTTGAGCAAATATACAGGTTGTCAAGATTTTAGCCACATTTCCATAAACACTTCCAGATCTGTCTCTAATCATAACTGTCTCTAATCATAAAAATGTATCTTCTAATGGCCTCCTTACACCAAACAACTTTGACAAGGTTCTTGAAAGATTCTTGAAAGATCGGAGTCTTCTAACTAGTGACCTCATTCAAGCCTGACTCAAAAGACTACAATCTTTCAAGAATCTTTCCCAAATCTTGTCAAAGTTACAAGTTGTTTGGTGTAAGGTGGCCCAAACTTATTCAACACTTTGTCAAGACTTCCAGTCCTGCACATAAGAACCCTGAGCAACATCTCCTCTATCCCTCATGTTATTCTTATGGGGTGCCTCTCATGCAGCGTTTATACGTCCTCCCTCGCTCCTCGATGCCTTGATCCTCACTGATCTACATAAAGAATGATGGGGGGGGAAACAATGGGATAGTCTATCCAGTGTTAGTTATAGATCAGTGGGAACGCCCCTCAATGATCGAGCATCGAGGATCGAGGAGGCATGTTGAGAGGCACCCATAATGTCTTACATGTTGGAGCTGTCCTGTTACAGGAGTCTCTGTAGCAGTCACTGTCAGAGGAGGAGCTGTCTGAATCAAGGTCCACAGAGTCACTCCTGCTCGAGCTGGAGGAGGGAGTGCGGTGGTGATTGGGGACGTAACAGAGAGTGTGTCTCCTGGTTGCTGCCAATCCTGGAGAAGATGGAGTTTATATGGAATCAGAAGGATTAGAATGTCAGTGAGATGGGCACTATAATTGTTGTGGACTTATTTACATTGCATTTATGTACTTCTTTACATTTATCCAATTAGCAGACACTTTTATCCAATTGACTTATACCAAATATAGAATTAATATTCAAGCTACAATCCTGAGGAGACTTTAGGTAGGCCTACATCCTGAGGAGACTTTAGGTACCCTATAGGAACATCAATCATTACCAGAGGATATAATGGTGACTTAGGTTCACTTACCTGATGGGCCAGCTATCGGTTCCTTAAAGGCAGAGGTGGAAGGGTGGGGATGAGTAGTGCACGGATGGGTGTGTGTCCGCAAGTGTTCAAGCGTCAAAGCCGAATTGTCATTCCTGCTTGATGATAAACAAAGGACAGGCTTTCTGAAATGTCTGCTCACATTTGCATCCCCTCTCAATCTCTCTCTCTCTCTCTCTCTCTCTCTCTCTCTCTCTCTCTCTCTCTCTCTCTCTCTCTCTCACCTGACAGAAGTTTGGCTACTGACAGCTTCACTCCTCTCATTTTGATTTGATGGCTTCTTTTTGCAGCGTGGCATCTGATTGGTTATCAACATATTCTCAGAATCAGTTAAATAACTTTTGAAGGCATTTCAGTTAAACTAAATAAAAGACGTATTATAAATTGACTTGGGACTAAGAAGAATATAACATCTGTATATCTCCTACCTTACTTCACTGGAAAAAAAATAGGCAGAGGGCCTCATTGCAGGAGGCTTTGCCCAGCCAGTAGCCTAACCTAAAAATACTTTTTGAGAATAAAGAAATAGAATCTTCAGTGTTATGACTAGGCCTCTATGGAGGTGATGTCATAGATATCAGGAAAGAGAGTCGGATCAGAGAGGGTTGAAGCACTGATCTATAAAGAATACTCTTTAGATCAGTGGGTTGAAGCAGCAGAAGCAAAGCAGTAGGCTAATCAAAGATCTTTGGATCTTTTGGAATTTTCTTGCCAGTAGTGGAGGAAGGACAAAGGGACTCCAAACCAGGAGATGGCAGTAGAGTGCCTGTTCTGTACAGAAGAAGAAGATCCGTAATTTCACCGGGAAATAAAAACATGTTTACAGTTTCTCTGGTTGAGATGTGATTGTCATTTAGATAATCATACTTATGGTAATACATCACGAACTGCTGGTTGGGATGGATGACTGCGTAAAAACATGAACTGGGAAGAGCTTGACTTAAATCCACGAATTATAGCAGCTGTGAAGAGAGGTAACTCCGTGCTATCATGCTAACAAGTGCCAGCAGCAACATCTTCAGCATGTGAAGCTAATTTGGCGAATAATGTCAGCTCGAGCAAACCTATTTATAAAAAGAAATAACTTGTCCGTTATGTTGTTTTTTCTTCTTTCTATTGTTAGGCCTATTAGCTTTGTCATACCGCCACGTCAGACAAAACTCATGTCAATTTGTACACTAGCTGCTTAAATAACATTTTTGGGTCACTACTCCTCCAGCTAATGTCAAATCAGCGAAAGAAATTCTGAGCATCTCGGGTCCTGATCTACAGAGACTCACGAAGCTGTCAAAGGCTGACGTGCACCATCTACATACCGCTGTTGCTCAAGTTTACTGCAAACGCCCACCTGTCACAGGTAAGTTATCCATGATAGTAGTTGGCCATCTTATTGTGGGTTTACTTTCTGTTGTTTTGTGTTTTTTCTTTGCTACAAATGATGTGTTCACTCAGCCCTACAGTTACTGCGTGGAGAGTGTCCCTCTTTGGAGCCAGGGCATCGGCTCTCTTTTGGCTGTCCCGTCCTGGATGCGCTGTTGCGCGGTGGCATCCCATTGTGTGGTATAACGGAGTTAGCAGGAGAGAGTGGCGCTGGAAAGACCCAGTTTGGACTGCAGCTCTGCCTCTCTGTGCAGTATCCAGTCGAGCATGGCGGGCTTGGCTCAGGTGAGATGGGAAGATAAGCATGAGGAGACGAGTGGTTTTATCCTCTATGAATCCGCCTGACAAGTGTTTGTGTGAATGTGTGAACCCCATGTATTTGGTGGTTTCTTTTTGTATGTGTGTTTCCTTACAAGGGCGTGTGTGTGTGTGTGTGTTCAGGAGCCGTATTTATTTGCACCGAGGACTCCTTTCCGATCAAGCGGCTTCGTCAGCTCATCGCCCAACAGCCTCATCTCCGAGAGGATCTGCCAAAGGCTCTGGTGCGCAGCATCCGCTTCAGTGACAACATCTACATAGAGCACACTGCAGACCTGGTGAGAAACACCTTTAATCAATTAAGAGCTGCTCTACTGCGCAGTCCTTTTGAGTAATTTGCTTCTAGACATATATTAGGCAACACATGTGGTGACATGGACAAGGAAACCAATGTTTCAAATCATTTGAAACTAGAAAAGCACTCGGAGAGCGCAAAGCTCCGCCAAGCGAAAAAACATAACTGCTATCCTGGATCCAGACAGTGATACGGATCACTCCCAAAATGTAATTGTTTCTTCCTTGGGTCATTTCAGACCTTCCCTGAAAACTCAAAAAGTTATGGATGGATTTTGATGGAATTATCTAGCGAACAAACAGACAGACAGACAGACAGACAGACAGACAGACTCCGATGAAAACACAACCTCCTTGGCGGGGGGTAACTAAGTAACTCAAGTTGAACAGCTCCATGTGCTAAGTAACCATCGCTGATGCCATATCCATACAGAAAGCGCTGGAGACCTGTATCAGACAGAGGGTGCCGGTGCTGCTGTCTCGAGGCCTGGTGCGTCTCGTGGTGGTGGACTCAGTGGCAGGACTGTTCCGGAACGAGTTCCAGGCGGACGAGACGATCGAGAGGACACGGCACCTGCTGAGTTTCTCCAGCGTCCTCCACCGCCTCAGCCACACCCACCACACACCTGTGCTCTGCATCAACCAGGTAGGGTTGCAGTATTCACAGTAAACTAACACATGGGGCCCTTCTTTAAATGGCAGGCAAAGTACAAAGTTTATCCGGTTCTCGCGATGAACTACATGCACAACTACAAAGGGGCATATGAGGGCAGTGAGTATAAATGAATAAGTAGCGTGGCATATCTTCAGGAGTTCAGAAGTCTAATTGCTGGAATTAATAATTATTAAAGTAGTATTACAGAAAATGTACCCCCTTCAGTTGAGAAGTGCAATAGTTAATGTGTAAATAAAAGTGCACGCACGTCTTTGCAACAAACCATAAACATAACTCTGGTACAATATAGAGGGAAGGCACCGCCAACTTTTTGTAGAAAGAGATCTCCGAATTCCTCTAAGTAGCCTATTTGTTCTGTACAGTCCATAGCATAGTGGCTCTGTTTCATTCCTACTGTTCCTGTTACTGTTCCTACTGTTTGAGTCCTACCTGAACAGCAACTTCCTACGACTATATTACAAGCGATAACACCTGCTCAGAGTGCAGTAAAAGGGCCTATGCTGTTGCCATAAAAGTTACAGTTGATCCATAGTTAGAACATTTGGTAACACTTTACTTGACGGGTTCATTCATAACACATTCATAACAGCTGTCATGAACTGCACATGAAGCATTCATGACTGATTCATGAAACATGACTCCACATTCATACCAACACTTTCATGAATGTGGAAGACAAAACGATTATTGTCAAAATGCCTTCTTGTCAAAATACCTTCATGGAGTCATTGTGACCTACACATATGATCTGTACCGAACTGAAAAAGGCAAATTCAACCAAGTAACATGTGTTTTGTAGGTCACCGATGTTATAGACGGCCCAAACCCTGGAAGGTGTGATTTTGGGTAAGCACTCTCTTCTTTCTTGCTAACGGTCTTGCTTACAGTCAGAAGACTGCAAAGACAGCAAAAACAAGAGCTGCCAAGCCCAACTCATTTACTGAAGCCTAGCCTAATTCTTTGTGACAACACATTTGTAACACATTATCTCTTGGGCAAAGCAAACATCTCTCATGGCAGTCTAACCCCAGTGTCTACTAATGCGACTTGCTATAGATATCTGTATACGGTTATTATGAATGTTCTCTATGACTATGACTTTGGTGATCATAGGTAACATTGGCGTTTTAACCATGATCTGTTACTTGTTCCCCCTCAGGCTGGTGGAGAGCCGGGTCCTTCCTGCTCTGGGCTTGGCCTGGGCCAATCAGGTGATGGTGCGGCTCATGCTGCGGAGGCTGGGGGGTTGCGTGACGGCGGGCGAGCAGAGCTGCGTCCCTCGCCGCCTGGAGGTGGTCTTCGCCCCCCACCTGCCCCGGGACAGCTGCCTGTGCGGGGTCTGGCTGGAGGGGCTGAGGGGTGTCCCCCTTGGTGGGGACGCCCACGGAGAACCAGCTCCGTCTCCACAGCGACTGCTCCCTGACGGACAGGTCAGAGCCACCCACAGACCTGCGGCAGGAGCAGAGGGAGCAGGAGACACGTGACAAACCCGGGCGGAACGTTCCGGAAACCAAGAGGTCTGACGTAGCCAACACCTACACTATCTCAGTCTCAGAGGTAGCCGATAGAGGTGTTAGCATTGCCCCCAGCCTTTGTAAACAGTGTCAGCAGAAGAAATCAATACTCGGAAGACTCAGGATTTAGCAGTGCACAGCACAGAGGATCAATACCTCAGACATTATGAAATGTAGAGCTGATGATACCAATTTCAGGCTAATAAAATCTTCCCCACCATCAAGAGTCCACCGAGTAACCATGGCTGTTCAAATCCCCCCCTAAGGCCTGAAGACTCATCTGACTCCATCCTCACAGACACAGGCGTAATGAAATGCATGCAGTTTGCACTTTAAGCACTGTGAGTCACTCTGATGACTAAGCTTACCTGCACCTATAAAGCCAGGCAGAAACCGTAGAGGGGAAAGCACTGCCTGTTTTTAAGAGAGGGAGAAGAGCCCATTTTTAAGAGTAATGGTGCAGTAGTAGTTCACCATCTCACTTTATGTCCCTAATACCACAAGACATAAAGTTGTGAGAGGTAGTTTTTTTTTTTTTATTGGCAAGTGTAATTTAAAATAGTTGTTTTTATTGTCATAGTGTTGAAGTTATGAATACTCAAAAGTACCTTATGTGGTGCATTCATGCATTGAATAAACTTTTGTTTTTTATTATAAGTCAGAGTTGCTTTATTTGTCACACAAACTATGTCCAACATCAAGCTCCAAAAGAGTCTCAAAAAACAACCTCCATCGAAACACTTTGAACTGATTTGTTGCCTTCTTTCTTTTATTTTCTTCAGAATCTTAATCTCTTGTTTGGAGGTTTAAAGTCTTAAATCTCAAAACAATTGACACTCTTTGGAAGATTTGACCGCTAGGCTGATGTTTAATGAACAACCAGCAGGGGGCGGCAGAGACTAACAGCCCTCTGTCTGTAGTGGAAGGCCTGACCTCTCATGTGGGCTACAGAAGTGCCATCAGGACCACAGACCATAGAAACTCCATCCGCTCTGGAAGGCTCTTTCCAGATGACTGCCACTGCATCTGCGCTAAGAGGAAAGGACAGCTCTGGCAGCTGCTCATGTTTGATCTGGGGGCCAATCCAGCCACCCGGGTATGAACTTAATTCCAGGGACACGTTGGCTCTGGGGGGTATGTGTGTGTGTGTGTGTGTGTGTGTGTGTGTGTGTGTGTGTGTGCACGGGTTTGGAGGGGCACATTTCGACCCCGGGGATACAGACACCAGACGTGATGGCCCTCGCCCGAGCGCTCGTGGAGCTATGGAGCAGGGGTAAGCTAGGGTTAGATGACGGGGGTTTTTTTCCCCCTCCTGGACACCAGTCTTATGACACTAGCATGTGGGAATGACTCTGCATTCTGCTGCAAATGTGTGAGATTTTTCTCATATTTGTAGAGTGTGAGGACATTAAACCAACAGCACTCGGTAGTTTTGCGACTGTGTATGGTTTGTAAGTGTGTCATGATCACATAATGGTATCAAAGCACAAGGAGTTGTAATCTTTGATAGAGCAAACTTAATCGCTTGTAGCAAAAGGTGAGAGAGCAAAGTTACCCTGCATGGCCTCAACCCCAGTGCACGGCCGGGGCACCAACTGAACTCCACCGTAGTGGCGGCAGTCTGTCACATAGCATACATAGGAATTTATGGTATATCAGTGCTACCCGAGTAGGGGCGTCCCTCTCTGTCTTTAAAGAAGCGCTTGAGGACCCAACCTGAGGCCTGAGGGGTCCTCCTCTCCTAACACTTCTAACAATCCAGCAGCATACCTAACATGTGCTGACCACACATTCCCCTCTCTTCCCTCCCGTGCCTCTACCACTCAACTACACTTTGACGAGCACTAAAACATACACACCACCACTCCATACCCTGCCCTGGCCATCCGCAACATGACTCACTCCCTGCCGTCTTTTCATAAACCACCTCAAAACCCAGCTCTTCAGCATCATTTACAACGCCTGACAAACTTCTTTTTTTGCCCACCCACTCTTTCTTTTGTCCTATCTACTCTCTGTGTATTGTTGTGTTTGAGTTTTTGTATGTGTTTGTATACATGTATGTACTGTACTGTATGTATTGTCCTTTTGTATCCTTTTTGTTCTGTGTCTTTGTAAAGCATCTTTGGGTACCTTGAAAAGCGCTACATAAGACCTATGTATTATTATTATTGTTGTTATTACTCTCCTCCTCTGGTAACAATACTATGTTGTAGTATTGCTACCTAAGGTTTCCTCTGCCTTGTAGCTTGAATGTTATTCCTCATGTTTTGTAAGTCGCTTTGGATAAAAGCGTCTGTTAATTGAATTAATGTTAATGTACATTTCAGACGACTGACAAAAAGAGTAGTTGTGTGTGCACATTCCACCTTTTGGCAGGTTCAGGACAAATGGAACTAGCTTCATTTAAAAAGAATGTACAGTAATGTCCGCAACACGGCTTTTAGCTCCCATTTAATGTTTAAAAAAACAAGCAACGTTTTGACCCTACTGAGTCTTCATCGGGCATTTCAGACGACGGGATGTGTTTTTTTCGCGGTGTGCGGGGTGGTGTCAAACAGACATGGCGGGGCTTGTTTCTGGCTGCTGTGGAGTAGGTGGTGGGACGTGTCACCAGCCGAAGGGGTCGATGGACAACTCGCACTGCGGATTATTGGAGTATTGACCCAACGCTCTGCCCCCAAAATACATTACAGAGCTTTGCAAAGCCCTGAGTCACCTAACTCAATCTGAGGATCAGTTTGTGTGTTGGTGTGTGCGTGTGTGTGTGTATATGGCCCATGTATAGGGGAGGGTGGGTTTGGATCAGCGGGCATCTGTTTGCAAAGGCAGTTTCTTCAGCAAAGACTTTGTCTATATTTTACAGAGTGCGAACCCTCACTACCTTTTCCTGATATCTTTTGGTTTAACGCACCTGACTAAAAATAATTTCATCAAGAGCGCAACAGTATCCCACCTTCTGCAAAGGCAATTAAGCAAAAGATCTGAGGGGTTGCAGAATGAACTTCAGAGGGGAAAAAAGCAATAACATACATTTATACAGTAGCATAACAGAATCATATTCATATTCCATATATTTATAATGCCATATTTGTTTGACCTTTTGGGCCAATAACCTTTGATTGGTGACAGATATGATATCCTGGCCACTCTATAAAAAAACATTTGTTTGTAATAGTATCTAAAGGGGGTGGGATACTCCATTAGACACGATTCAAGCAATTATCCACATTCCTCATCTTCTACTGTCAGCATAGGCACCTTAGGGTAGCACACCATAGTCCTGTTAGCATAGGGTGCCGCTCATGTAGCGTTTATACGTCCTCCCTCGCTCCTCGGGCCTCGATCCTCACTGATCTACATAAGGAAAGATAGAAGAAGGGATAGACTATCCCTTGTTGCCGCCCCATCATTCTTTATGTAGATCAGTGAGGATCGATGATCGAGGAGTGAGGGAGGACGTATAAACGCTGCATGAGAGGCACCTATAGCACACAGCATAGCCTCCTTAGGGTTGCACACTTCCCCCTTGTGATGGACATAATGGCAGTAGAGCCCCACACTATGGCCCCTTCTCAACCCTCTTTCCTCAGTCCTCGATCCTCAGTCCTCCGACTCGTTCCCACTGGTCTATAAGGAATGATGGGGCGGCAACAATGGGGAGTCTTATCCAGTGTTCTTTATAGATCAATGGGACTGAGGAAGGAAGGAAGGAAGGAAGGGAGGGAGGATAGATGAAAAGATGAATGAGAAGAGCCTTATGTGTAAGGGATGACGTTACAGGCTTATGGGGGGTCCTGTGGCTCAGGAACCATCTCCTCTCCCCTGTATAGAGTGCACAACCAGGATTCAACCTCTCTTTAAGAGAACTACCGTAATTTCCCAACTAGCCTATTACCTGCGGCTCATACTGTACTGTACATTGATTTTGCAAAATTTCTTCAGCTATGAGGTTAGTAAAGGGGGGAAGCTCATATGGTATTAATATGGCTTTGTTTCTTATACAACTTGCATAAAACACCGTCCTGCAGCTGAAAACACAGGAAATTACTGTACACTGCCATTCTACAAATAGGCCGGACGGTGCAGCGGAGGCGTTTGGTGGAGATGACCAGAGGTCCTGTTGACCAGAGGTCCTTACAAGTCATTAGACACACACGAGGCCCTCCGAGTGGGCTTCTCTGATCGTGTGTCACAGGGAGGCTGTTGCCAAGGGGAACCAGAACATCCTCTTCAGGCAGACATCTGAAACAAGAATGGAAACAAACATACCCTCACAGTGTGTACGCTTGCTGTGAGCGCTCTCTCTGTCTCTCTCTCGCTCTCTCGCTCTCTCTCTCCCTCTATCTCTCCCTCCGTCTCCATGACAACGATCACATGGGGTCGGCTGTCCCAGATTATTTGACCCACCCCCACTCGTGGAGGAGCCGTACTCCATCGTACAGCAAACTCCGCCTTCCCACCCCTACCAACTCCTATCACCATACACACACACACACACACACACACACACACACTTCTCTGTTCAGCTGTTTACTGATGTGCCTGTTATGTAATGCCCCTGCCTCCATGTACAGACAAAGAGACTCTCTCTCTCTCCTTCTCTCACTATTTCTCTCTCTCTCTTTCTTTCCCTTTTTATCTCTCCCTCTATCTCACTATTTCCCTCTCTCTCTCTCTCTCTATCTTCATGCCATCCAAAAAGCCTGCCAGCTGAAGGCAGGTGATTAAAAATATCCTGACCCCAGTTTTCAATTATGGCTGTCTGCATCCGTGTCGGATGGAGAGGAGGAGGAGGAGGAGGAGAAGAGAGAGACAGAGAGAGGAGAGAGAGAGAGAGAGAGAGAGAGAGAGAGAGAGAGCGTGCGCTTGACTGTGTGCGTCTCCGATGAGCGCCCGTGCTGCGGAGGTGTGTGTGTGGGGCGGTGAACAGTGCCGCCGCCGAGGCGGAAATGTCAGACAGGCTTTTAGTATGCCCCTCTCGTCCTCTCCGCCATCACCGTCACTCTGAGCTGAGGGGAAGAGAAGAGAAGAGAGAGAGAGAGAGAGAGGGGGAGAGAGAGAAAGGGAAACAACAGAGGAAAAACAGAGACACAGAAAAGAGCAGAGGGAGAGAGGGACTGGCTGTTTTGGGCTCAAAAGGGAAAAATATAAAGTCTCTCTTCGATATAGAGAGAGAGAGAGAGAAGGGGAGAGAATGAGAACACAGAAGGAGAGAGAGAGATGGAGAGATAGAGAGAATGAGTGCGAGATGACGGCGAGAAAGACAGAGAGTGAGGGACAGCAGGAGAGAGGACAACTGATTTGTTTGTTTCGTGTCTCCGAGGAGGAGAATATAAAGTCTCACTCGAACAGAGAGCGAAGGGAGAAGACAGTAGAAGAGAGAGAGAGAGAGAGAGAGAGAGAGAGAGAGAGAGAGAAATACTGTTTGTGTGAGAGAGGACTGTTGAGGAGTGGGAGCAGCCTACAGGAAGGAGGTGAAAATGGATTCCTTTGTTGCTGAGGAGGAGAGGAGAGGGGAGGCAGAGGCTTGAGGGAGGGAGGGGGGATGGGGGGATGGGGGGGGGTTCTGTAAGGATGAAAGAGTGTGTGGGCGATGGTGATGGACCTCACACTACTAGTGGCAGTATCGTACCACACACAAACACACACACATGCACAGACGTTATAAGTGGCCAGCATCTTACACACAATAGCCAACATCACACACTAACACACACACACACACACACACACACACACACACACACACATACATCCTGCATCAGGAAGCCTGAAAGGGTCAACATAACACATACTCATAAACACCACTATAAGTAGACACCATCACACACAAACACATACTCACACATACAGTACACACACACACACACACACACACAGGGCCCCTCTCATTCGTCTTTTTATCTATACTCCCTTCTTTCCTTCCTCGGTCCTTC
>NC_085005.1:20602682-20605182 GCF_963854185.1 Sardina pilchardus
CGGCTCACTAGCGGTCAAACCATCAGGGGTCACGTCAATGTGACCTCTCGCACGAGTGGGAGATGACCTCCGTGGGGTCAGTGTTGGCGTGATTCATCTGGGCGGCAGTTTAACAGTCTTATTCCAGTTCAAACTATCTGATGGGATTAGATTTGGCCGAGTCCTCTGAGATTTCTTCACAGCCTTGAACAGCATGTAGTTTGCAACCATGAATAGACCGACACACTGGTGGACATAAGGACAACTAAGGGTCCATTTTGATTCATTGGGATAATAAAATAACCGTCTTTACCGTCTGTACTTCTATGTACAGTAGCAAGAGTGTACATGGATAAAATCAACAGAGAACGATCATAATACTTCCATGATACCATGATAGTTGTAAACATAAACAACAAACGTAAACATACAATGTAAAAATGAAGTAAAGCCATTCTCATACACTGTTGAACAGACAAAGGCCGTGATGAAGGAGATTTGATTCCTGACATTCTTACTGACCTGCCCCTCCTTTTCCTTTTTTTTCTCTACATGACTAATCCCTGTTTATACCCACACCCTACTCCAGCAGGGTCATCCAGGGGCCATGGACGTCCACAGTGATATCACCTAAGAGGGTGTAGTGTGTGTGTGTGTGTGTGTTTGTGTGTGTGTGTGTGTGTGTGTGTGTGAGTGTGTGTGTGTGTGTGTGTGTGTGTGTGTGTGTCTGTGTCTGTGTCTGTGTGTGTGTCTGTGTGTGTGTGTGTGTGTGTGTGTGTGTGTGTGTGTGTGTGTGCGTGTTTGAGAGAGAGAGTGTTTCAATGGTTCTCTTCCTTACAAATCAGCACTAGACTCAGCTGCATCATGTGCTTGATTAGTGTATGTGTGTGTGTGTGTGTGTGTGTGTGTGTGTGTGAGAGAGAGAGAGAGAGAGTGTGTGTGAGAGAGGAGAGGGTATGTATTTTCACACACACACACACACACACACACACACACACACACACACACACACACACACACACACACCACATCAGCATTCTCTGCCTGCAGAAGCACACCCCGGCCATCGGTCCTCTCGATCTTCATCTCCAGGGACACAGTTCTCCATCAGCTGATACTGAAGGGTACCAACACAGCAGCTCAGCAACATCAAACCCCAGCGTTCTGCACACAAAACAAAACACTCAAAGTGCCTTTCAACCTGAACAGGGAAGCTACACCAGGCGGGTAACTGAAGCGCTCCGGTCGTGACGCGTATGTTGCAGCAGTTAAGATAGTTCAGATAGATAGATAGATAGATAGATAGATACTTTATATAATCACTATAATCACTATAATCAATGGAAGTAGCTACACCAGACGTGACAGTGGCGCGTACATTCGAAAAAAATAGACCAGTCTTCTAAAATGGATTTTCAAATGCATTTCAGTTACACGCCTGGTGTAGCTCCCCTGTAAGAATGTACATACTGTACGTCTCTATAAGCCATAGATGTAGGGCCAAAATGATAGTGTCTGAATGATCTCTCCAGTCTATAGTCTCTTTGCTTTGACTTACCGATGAACAATAATTCATTATGTTCTACAATGATTCAGAAAGATGGTGTTGGCCATACAGTACCACCATCCTATACTCCCGAGGGATCACTGAGGGAGCACTCAAGAGTTATTATGAAGAGAATGTTCACAGTCAACAGCACTAAACAAAGATCTGAATTACATTCAGATTGATGAGAAACACAGATCTCACCAGCTACCACCAGGGTATTGCAGAGTGGTTGTACATGTGCAGTAACATAAGTGCAGTCATCTGTAAACACCTCATGCAGTGTGTTCATGTTTACTGGATTGAGATGAAAGCAGATGGCAGAGGACAAGTGGGGTTGTGGCCAGCTGATCTTTATATAGACTATATTGAGCGTTCACATGTTTTTGAAAGCTAAGCTCGAGCAAAAGCCTTGTTTTTTTTAAGTTAAGCTCAATCAAAAGCCTTGTTATGACAGTTCCTCAAGCACCGTAGAATAACATGAGTAGCATACTGATTCCCACAAATACAGTATACACACACCCCAATCACACACACATAACTGAACATTCAGTACATAGTGTAGGAAACCAGGGAGGTTTAACAGCAATGAAAGAGTAAACATTTGATCAGAGTTCATATAGAAGTACGCTACTTTGAGATGTGCAACTAAAGAAACTTTGCATTATGTATAAAAAGGCTTGCGAAAAGGACACAAATACTTTATGGAGGTTTGCATCATTCATGTCGTTAGGGCCCATGAATATTTCACTAGGAACCTGGACAGGTCATTCAGTCAGCATCGCTTTGTTATGTGATCTATCCACTTTGTAATACGAACACGTTTCAAAATGTTGACAATAACATTGGGTCTGCCGCAAAGTAGCTCATCAGTTTGAATATCATTTATCAATTTGCTTTTCAAACATTGGTTTAAGTCGTATCACTGCTTCATCATTTTAAGCAGGAGACTGTTTATTCAGTGGACGAGAATAA
>NC_085005.1:20620182-20622682 GCF_963854185.1 Sardina pilchardus
TCCGAGATTATCCTGTGCCGCTGACGAGTGAAATCTACTGTATCCCATAACAATGATAAGAACAGAACTCCTTGTATTGTAAGATTGACTATGGCACTGTTGCCAACAGCGGCTTGCATGACGAGGACACTGGGTGTCATCTCAAACTAGCATTACACCTCAGATGGAGGTAGGAGGGGTGTGTCAAATGATGGAGGAGGAGTCCATCTTTATCCAGTTCGCCACCTGCTCCAACTCCTCAAAGCCAAAAACTAGACCCTCAACCAACACCAAGCATAACAAATCTAAAGTACTATTTATTCACTTATTAATTCAACATCCATTGCAGTAACAACCAATTTATCAACAGCCAGTGAATCTGTTTAACTCACTATTTACTGCGGTTGGAAGTATGAAGAACAGCATGGCAGAGTGTCAACCAAAATGGCTCCTGTCAGGTATAGCTGTTATGAGGGCAGAGAAAAAAGCCTCGAGGGCTGTCTGTGGTGCAGTTATAACACACTCGGATTCTCGGCCTTCAATCTCATTACTTCAGAGGGAGATCAATTACTTGGCCCTCGCCCGAGACAGGGGTTAAACCCAGCCAGGAGGGTCGGGGGAAGATTCATTGAGACGGAGGGGAAACCAGATCTCATATGACAGAATGCTACAGAATTCTGTTTGCTGCCTGCCAATGTAAAATCAGACAGAGAGAGAAAGACTGATTCAATCACAGGAGGATGAACATGAAAAAAAATAGACTCAACCACAAAAATTACACGTCAATCAAAAGCGTGTCATTGATACATTTTACCGTTTTTTCTTGTTTTACTTGTTGGTTCTCCTTTCACACATTACTGGCATAAGTAACATGACCCTGATTTGGCACAACAAACATAACAAAGGCAGATCTGTTTGTCATGTGACAAAGGTTTATTTCCAAATAAGGGAAATCCAGATTCACTTTTCAATAACCCATCTTTCTGCCCACTCAAACAGCTCAGTGACCTCCAATATAGAATTCTCATATCCATGGCAACAGCCAATGGGAAGCTGTGTTTATGAACACACACACACAAACAAGGACTTGGGGCGATGAATGAACAAGGATTCGGACTGAGAGGCCTGAACACCACAGACACCCAGCCCCCACCCTCCCTGTCTGGCTGGTGTGAAGAAGTAGGCCAGGGATGGGCTTCTTTTGTTGTCTGTTGTTGTTGTGATGTTTTCTCACATTGTGCTCCCATAGCACATTGCAGGGTCTTTAATAATCATTGGGAAGAACAATACATACAGTAAAAGAGTAGGCTAGTGAGTGAGTCTGTAGTGTATGATGCTGGTGAGCTGTCACACACGGAGGGATGTTTACAAAACAAAGCTAAGTGGTGGGTCACCTCAAACAATCGGGAGCGTGAAACAGTCAGCCACTTAACCTCACAGAAATAACCACGAGAGATAACAACAACATTTTCAGGTCATGAAGAGGTTTCAGGTTTCTTGAAGACGGGCATTTGAGGTTTAGACTGTGAAACACCCAACTATATTAGTACTAACAGATATTCAACATTAAATATTCAAAAGATCTTTCCCCTCAGACCACTATAGCGTTATTAGCCTTGGCAGCCTTTGTGAACATTAGCATTAATATTAGCATTAGCGCACCAGTCTAGCCATTAGAGGTCAATTAGACAGCAGCGACCAGATTGACTTATGAATGGACATGTGGAGGTTGGCCAAGGACTGCCAGTGCCCTGGGTCTGTCCAGGAGAGCAGAGAAGAAGTGAAATCTGTCTTCTGGCTTCCTGTTGTTGGCATGCTAGCCACGCGCTAATCTCGTTTGAGTGAAGGAGAAAGTGAGGGTACCGCGTCAGTCCGCTGGCACGCAGAGTTAAGTTACAGGGCAAAGGCAGAACGCCCAATTTTCAGTTTTGAAGGGGGAAAGGTTTAAATTCCGCCAACGTATCACTGCTGAGGCTAAACAGCTGAGAATCACTGAATAATGCAAAATGGATAGTTGTCGTTCATCACTTCTATTGCGAAACAATTAGAGAAACTGTTCATATCTTATTGAAGATAATACTGTAACCAAGATACATTGGTACCAATATAAATAACTGATATTTGCAATCATTGTTTTTCTCCCACCAACACTCTGTGACTGAAAAGTCATGAATGGTAAGTTGGTTAGCCTACCAGAGCACCCATTTTCATTGATACAACAAAGAGACCTGGTTGTTAACTGCAGGCATGGCCAGAAGATGCAAGTCACCTTGGCAACAAGGCATGGGAGAGAGAGAGTAATGCCAGGGGGAACTGAGGCTGTCTTCAGTTCTGCCTGTCTAAATCAAAAGGGGCAGATTTCAGCTTGAAGGAAAAGGCATTTGAATGGACGAAGGGGAAAGAGACTTAATTTGTCTAACAGTCTGAAGATTGGAGCTAATGAACCAAGCAGTGGACAAGCTCTCTCTCTCTCTCTCTCTCTTTCTCTCTCTCTCTCTCTCTCTCTCTTTCTGACACATGC
>NC_085005.1:20627682-20660182 GCF_963854185.1 Sardina pilchardus
CTGCAAGAAGAGAGCTGTGACCTCTAACTGCGTCTGTCAACCCTTGCGGTCGCACTGCAGAGTATCTGAGACAAGAAAAGATATCTGATTCAGCACTCTGAACAGATGCATCACACAAGGCCAGGCAAAACTATCTATGAAGCACACACATTGACTGGTGATTCAAAAGTGCTATACTATGAGCCAGTAACAAATAAAGGCTTTGCACATATACCTTCCTCTGTCTCCATTCCTGGAGTGCCTGGATTATTCTCAGTGTCATGCTATACAAGGTAGTCTGTATATTGGAAACAAACTTCATAAACTAATCAACCAAAAGATAGATAGAGGAATACAACAGCCACAGACACATCTTGCTGCCCACAGCCCCGTCCATGCAGACCCTGACTGACCACTCCTCCAGAGGCACCATAGAGGGTGAAGACCGAAGCTGGACATTCATGGAGGCGTGAGCTAAAAGAGGAGCGTTTGGCTCAAGAGTAGAAGAGGACCGGTGTGCACTGGCTAGCAGAGATGTAGAAGTAACTAAGTAGAAATACAGTACTTAAGGACAGTACTTATATATCTGTACTTTACTTCAGTTTTTGTTTTTCTTCCTACTTTTACTTTTAGCAGTGTTCAGTAGAAAGTAGACTAAAATAATATGCAAATGAAAACAAAAGTTTCCTTTTCAACAGGCTTTCTTTTTCACTTAAAGCATAGCGAAGGGAGGGGGTTGTCACCCCACCAGGCCTCGAAAGTTTTCACTAGTACTTTGTACGTCTACTTTCAGCACTTAACTATGTTTTATGATTGGCTACTTATCACACTGAAGTACTGTAAATAATATACTTTTACTGAAGTGGTATGCTTAGAGATTACTTTTTACTTCTACCTCATTTTCTGATCTGTAATTCTACTCAAGTGTAGGTTTCAGATACTTTATACAGTTCTTGTGGCTAGCGCTTCCGCCAATCTCCTAGCCTGAGCGACCGAGAAAAACTCACTTGAGACAGCAGTGTGGTGGTTTGCACTTCCTCTCACCCTCTTCCTCTGTCATTACTGTACTTACCTCTCTGTCTCTTATCTTCTGTCTCTTTTTCACACATTAAAGTGTACACACACACACACACACACACACACACACATACACACACAAACACACACAAACACACACAAACACACACACACACACACACACACACACACACAAACACACACACACACACACACACAAACACATCACACAACTCCCCTGCTGAGTTGCCTCATCATCCATGAGTGACTCACTCAGCGCCACACACACTCACGCACGCACACACACACACACACACACACACACACACACACACACACACACACACACACACACACACACACACACACACACAGACACGCACACATTCACAAACAGGAACTCTCTAAGTCTGTTTGACACTTGGTGTGTTAAACTCATTGCATGTGTGAAAGAGAGAGATGGGGATGCAATAGCAACAAGCACAGCTACTGCCCCTTATCATAGCTCCCAGGGGAGGGCCTTGATTGGCCCACTAGTGGTCAGCTGACTGTTGCTCTGGGCAGGGATGGGGGTGGGAGGGAGGGAGGATGGGTGGATGCTACATCTGACGATGACCTGGCCAGCACCAGCAGTCTCCTGTGAGCATCACTCTGACTAACCAGTCAACTGAATAATACCATCATCATCATTGTCTTCATCATCATCTTCAGCATCCTCATCCTCATCATCATCATCATCATCACCTTGTGGCATTGTCCTCTTAGCAAACAGGGCTGTTTTTGTACACGGTTTACCATTTACTCACGGTGTACCATTTACTAACTAGCTCAGGTTTGTCACTGAGCCTCATTAATAGTTGGAATCCTTTCAGGAGCATAGCCATGGGTATACAATACACACACCTATCTGAGGTCCTCACGTGAGCAAGAGGGTGTGTGCCAGAAAGAGGCATATTACTTCATCCATACCACAGGAGATTTGACTGTCAAAACAGCTATGCAGTCGATATCTAAAACCAGCACACATGAAATTGAAATAAGTCAAATAAATCACATTAGTCATCGGTCACGTAGAGAGGGAAGAGGGTGTATAGCTTTCGCCCAAATAAACAAATCCAAGAGGCTGTGGCGGCGGCTGCGGCGGCAGGTTTTCTTTACGACCCAACCGACCCTGAGCTGAGACGAGGCGAGGCAAGGCGAGGGGACGCTTTTAGATCACGGCGAGGATGGACAGAAGAAGGGAGGAGAAAAATAAACGAGTGCACGGGGAACGGATAGAACGGGGGAGCCAATCAGGACCCACACGACACGGGGTGGCTGTGTCCTGATGTTCCATCTGGAGGAGGAGGCGGTTGTGTGTGTGTGTGTGTGGGTGTGTGTGTGTTTGCGGGTGTGGGGTGTGACAGTGATGGATTCTGGTATTACAAATCCTCTACCAAGGAGAAGAATTTGCGGAGGATAGGAGCCAAGGTTGCATGCAGAGAATGTCATATGAAATGTGTCGTGTGAAATGTGTTCATTTTCAAGGTAAAAATGACCTGGGATGACAAGGACTGTCCACAACTGTGTGTGTGTGTGTGTGTGTGTGAGTGTGTGTTCAGACAGTCGACACTTCATAAAATGCCATTTTAAATGTTTTATGACTCGTCACAAAGCACACTCTGAAACCACAAAGCCCTATCTTTTGTGTGCTTTATTCAGATGATATCATAATCACCTTCATCCTACAGTACAGTACAGTACAGTCTACAGACAGTCAGACATCACACACGTAGGCACATGTAGTTTGCATGAAATGCAGATTAAGAAAGGCCAAATAAAGTACCATATGTTCTATGAGAGGACACCATTCTAGTTGATGAGTATGGAAACCTGTCCACCTATCCAAAGTCTAAAATGCCAAGATGGCTTCCTTTCTTCTTTCCTTGGCTGGCCTGTGTGCTGCTGTCTGCCAGTAGGTGTTGACACACACAGGTTGGCACTGGTCTCTCTGTGTGTGTGTGTGTGTGTGTGTGTGTGTGTGTGTGTGTGTGTGTGTGTGTGTGTGTGTGTGTGTGTGTGTGTGTGTGAGTGTGTGAGAGAGTAAGTGAGAGGAGAGCAGCTCTTCAGTGGGCATGGCAACAAGTCAGCTTGTGGGCTCCATAAGTGGCCAATCTCCACGGACTCACTTCACACTCTCTTAACCATTGTCCAGGCAACAGACATATGTGCTACAAACACATGCGCACACACACACACACACACACACACACACACACACACTCTCATGCATATACACACACACACACACACACACACACACACTCTCATGCATATACACATGTACACACTGAAACTTGTTTACATCAACTGATGTTTTTGCAAGTCCTAAGCAGGCCATCGTAGATTGTGCAGACCTAGATGTATGTGTGTGTGTGTGTGTGTGTGTGTGTGTGTGTGTGTGTGTTTCATGGCTGAGTTAGAGGTTAGCTAGGCACTCTAGGCTAGACATTGTGAGCAGAATCTGTAAAGAGGGGAGTGAGCAGTTCCCATTCAGTCCAACTGGGCGCAGTGGAGGGTGGTTGCACTGGTGGTGTAGGGAGGGGGGGGGGTGGTATTGGGGACCGAGGAGGTTGGCAGATTTGTGAGGAAGGGTGGCGACCGGGTGGCAGTGAGGGTGGGGGCAGTGAGGGGGGGGGGGGTCGGAGGCAGGATTGTGAGGAGCATTACGTCATCGCTTTGGGCTTTTGTTCTCATGGCAACAAAGGAGCCAATGTTTCGTTAATACAGCGGCTCGGCGTTCATATGCAAATGAGCGCTGATGAATGAAGAGGAGGAAGGGGCGGAGGGAGAGAGGAGAGGAGGAGAGAGAGGAGGAGGGATGGAGGGGTGATGATGACTGGAGCGAGAGATTTTCCTCTCCTTTCACCTCTCCTCTGAGTGTCCAGTTAAGGGCATTCTCTGTGAGGCCTGTGGACAGTAATCAAGTGAAGAGCACCGCAATTATTTGTGTCTTTCTCACACACACACACACACACACACACATACACTCTCTCTCTCTCTCTCTCTCTCTCTCTCTCTCTCTCTCACACACACACACACACACACACCTCCTTTTCTCTCTGAGCCTCTAGTCCTCTGTATCGAGCCACCAGATTAGATTATTACAGTGACACGGCTCCAGGACTTTTGCAGGGGCTCATGGATTTCTCAGAGGTGTGTGAGGGACCGGCCGGCTGGTGGCTTGGTGTCACCGACAGTTCTACAGGCCCTGCTGAAAACAGCAGGGGGATAGCATGAGACCACTGCTAGGAAGGAATACTGCACATTTAGAAACCCGGCTAAGATGGGGAAATGCAAGAACAACAAATCACTGTGAAAGAGAAGAAGATCAGTTAAGAAGAGGCATCTATTGTACACACATATAGACACTCTCCCAAACACACACACACACACACCTACACACACACACACACACACACTTACATATCTACAGTATACACACTCTATACACACACAACTGAGTGAAAAATAGCACTTGAGTTATAGTAGGCTGCAGGGCCTGTTGAAGTTGGTAGCACTCAGGAATGTGTCAAGGTGACCCAGCAAAGCAGAGGAGAGAAAGGGGGAGTGAGAGAGGCAAAGAGGAGAGAGAGAGATGGTGAGAGAGAGAGAGAGAGAGACTCAGGTGGCAAGTCACCACGCAGTGCCAGACAGACCACACAGTGCAGAGCTGAAAGTAGCCCTCGTGTTCAGGAGTGAAGCGGCCAGACAGGCACATAAATGATGATAAAAAAAATGCACTATCCAGTGTCCAGTCAAGGATGAAATGGATTTGGCACCAGTGGCCATCGAAACCGAGTGTTCAGATAACAACAACGTCCAATAACTTCCATCTGGAGTGCAAACAAAGCGCACCTCGGCCAAACTCTTTGAACTCCTCTCCTAGCTCCATCACAGGATCCTGGATACAGAAGTAAAACAGGAAGTATAACAATGGAGCCCCAGAAAGGACTACAGTATCTTGAACAATGTCAACCACAGCAAGACCTCAGTGAACAAACTGATACAAGTTGTGTAGATATGTGTCGTGTACATGCATGTGTGTACTGTATGTGTGTGTGTGTGCATGTATGCATGCATGATGTGTGAGTGTGTAGGCAAATAGCTGTGTGTGTGTGTGTGTGTGTGTGTGTGTGTGTGTGTGTGAGAGAGAGAGAGAGAGAGAGAGAGAGAGAGAGAGAGAGAGAGAGTGAGTGTAGTTCCTCTCATCTGCAGCGACAATATATTGGATATAAGGTGTCTCTTCTGCAGTGAGAGTGTGTGTTGGATAATATGAGGTGACACTTCTGCAGTGAGTGTGTGTGTTGGATATAAGGTGTCTCTTCTGCAGTGAGTGTGTGTGTGTGAGTGTGATATAAGGTGTCTCTTCTGCAGCGAGAGTGTGTGTGTGTGCGATATAAGGTGACTGGCGAGCTCGTTTAACATGCAGCAAAAGACTGAGAGGCTCAGAGCTGATCGCAGAGCAGCAGGGCGGCAATGCAGGCGACCCGCGCTGAACACACCATCTGCTGAACCCCCCCCCCCCCCCCCCCTCACTCCAGCACTCACTCAAGAGAGGAATAGAGAAATGGACATACACACACACACATACGCACACGTACATGCACACACACACACACACACACACACACACACACATACGCACACGTACATGCACACACACACACACACACACACACACACACACACACACGCACACGTACATGCACACACACGCAAACACACAAACACACACATTCACCTACATATATATACAGTATAGTATATAAGCTTGTGAATGGGAATGTCTGTGTGTGTGTGTGTGTGTGTATGGTGAGGACAGAAACGATGAATCATAGTACGTCCACAATTCCCGGCGTTCCGTACGGAGCACGCGGCTGCTCTCTCATCACACCCCCCCTCCCCCACCTCCACCCTCTCCACCAACCCGCCTGAATGACAATCATCTCGTCCCCTATACGCCCCTGCCTCCCGGTGCATGCTGGGATTGGAGCGCACGAGCATCATCCTCTCGTCGCCGCTGCTGTGTTGTTATGTGATGACGGGTGGGCCGAACGTCGAAGCGACCTCAGGTCAGCGCTCCGAGGGAGAGGACCAATCACAGGCGACGGCTCTGTCCTAAGGCCCCTCCCTCCCCCAATGCTCGGCTCCGTGGTGCAGTGTAGCGTGTGTGTAGGGTTCGTTCTGTGTGTGTGTGTGTGTGTGTGTGTGTGTGTGGATGTGAGTGAGAGAGAGAGAGAGGAAGAGTGAGAGGAGAGAGGGAGGGAGGGAGGGAGGGAGAGAGAAACGGTATTACGCAATAACACAACCGCACGCGTGTGCTCTCTGAGTGCACTCTCACATCTGCAGCTGAGAGCTCTGTTTATCCACAGACGGATGAACACACACACACACACATACACACACACACACACACACACACACTTAAACACATACAAACACACATGCATACACACATCCCAAATGCATTTCAGAGAGATCTGGATTTTAATATATTACCGAAGAGAGTTGGCATCATGGTCATAAACCCATCTTAAACAAAATCCCCAATAAATAGGATCATACTCATAACATCCTGCATAACATGAACACACATCAGCCAACGTAATCTTGAGAAGGAGGGCTCAGCATATGGAGAGAGGGTTTATGGGATGTGTAGTGTGTGTGTGTGTGTGTGTGTGTGTGTGTTTGCCTCAGCTAACTCGCTCCTTCATGCTTCTTTAAGATCACCTGCTAATGATACTGCAGAGGATGGAGGAGTTAAGGGTGGATGGAGTTAAGGGTGGAGGAGTTAAGGATGGAGGAGTTAAGGGTGGAGGAGTTAAGGATGGAGGAGTTAAGGGTGGATGGAGTTAAGGGTGGATGGAGGAGTTAAGGGTGGAGTTAAGGATGGATGGAGGAGTTAAGGGTAGTGGAGGAGTTAAGGATGGAGGAGTTAAGGGTGGATGGAGGAGTTAAGGATGGAGGAGTTAAGGGTGGATGGAGGAGTTAAGGATGGAGGAGTTAAGGATGGATGGAGGAGTTAAGGATGGATGGGGGATGAGAGCAACTGAATCGGCGAGTGTGGATCGGCTCAAGCCTCTGACGAGCGGCCAGTTTTGTCCTCAGCGTTTAACGGCACGCTGTGTCCTTCCTCCTCTTCGTCTTCCTCGTCCACCTGCCCCTCTAATGCGCTGCTGCTTCTCCCTGTGCTGCCCGAGCTGACATTCACACACCCACATGTGAGCCATTTCACACACACACACACACACACACAAACACACAAACACACACACACACACTCTCACACACACACACAATACTCTTGCTGACACAAACGCACAATGACACAACCAAATACGTGCAAATGCCAGCAGACACAGACTAACGCTTTCACCCACACACATGCACACAGAATCCCTCTCCCTCTCTATCACACACACACACACACACACACACCAGCAGAAACAGCAGCGCTATAATCTCAGTGGAGTGTGTGCCAGAAAGCTTTCCACAGTCGTGCCGCCACAGTCGGTTCCTCTGTCCCTGTTGAGAGGGGAGGGCAGCCACCGGTCTCATTATCCAAGATTACTAAGCTTTTATCGAATTTGCCTCAAATTCAAATGCCATGAATGGAAAATGATACGAAAAGGCAACGCAGTCTAAACCACTGGCTCCCACCACCACCACCACCACCACACACCTGGAATAGACAAAGGCTACCCATCTCATTCTCTTTGGCTTGTCATTACAGTGTCAATAATCGACTGTGACCAGGAGAGTACATTCAATTTAATTCAATGATCATGTCTGTCTCTGCAACATGAGGAGGAAGACAGGCCACAGCATTACGTTTTCAGTCCTACGGCATGAATGTGTGCGCTACCCTAGAGAACTGTGGACGTCACACTAATGTGTTGAAAAACGTTGTCAACACATCTTATTCAGTTACCAGAAATTGGCTTTTAGCCTACCCTTCATTTTGATGAACCTTTGATGAGGGGTTGTTGATGTTTAAGACAAGTTAATCATGGTTCTATGCTAAAAACAAAATGTAGCAGTCCTGTCCTGTTATGCCCTACCATGTCCTCTTCTGTCCTGTCCTGTCCTGTCCTGTTCTGTCCTGTCCTGTCCTGTCCTGTCCTGTGTTCCTCTGCTCCTAGCGTCAGTTTACTTATCTGCCTCTGATTAAATGCTGTGGTGCTGTCATGCTGTTGCATGCGGCGCAGGACTCCATCCTCCCTGATAGGATTTTTAGCTTCCCCTCCCTCCTGCTGCCAGACTAGCGTTAGCTTCCCCTCCTGCTGCCAGACTAGTGTTAGCATTAGCCTCCACGTGCCTCTCCCATTGCCAAGTGTAGAGAGCTGAGAGTCTCACTGGCTTGGGAGTGGACGGAGGTAGGTCTAGGGGAGCGTAATGGAGAGATTGACACAAAACAACAAAAGGCTAGAACTTCAACCATCTATCAGAGATAGATGGTTGATTAACATCAGATCTTCTTAGGCCTATATGCGCATAGATGGCAGCTTTGGTTCCTTTGTATAGGCAAAATTCAGAGGTTTGAGAGCAACGCGATTCG
Source organism: Sardina pilchardus (assembly GCF_963854185.1). NCBI lineage: Eukaryota > Metazoa > Chordata > Actinopteri > Clupeiformes > Clupeidae > Sardina > Sardina pilchardus. The sequence continues at coordinate 20,636,279 of NC_085005.1, forward strand.
CATCAATGGAAACACACCCGAAGGCAGAATGTAGATATAGCCTAATGTAGAAAAGGAAATACATGTACAGTAGGCTACCTATAGTAGGCTACCCTCTTTGTCTTTCTCTCACACTAGGCTACTATTATAAGATCAAAACATGGCGCTTTAGCAGTAAATTTGCAGTCACAATGTCATCTAATCAAAGAAACAAGGGAGAGGGAGAGAGAGAGAGGCTAAGTGTGACTTGTTTTGTTAGGTGAGTGTCTCACTCACACACTCTTTGTTAGGAACTCAAAACAGCCATTTGAGAGGTGGATTAGCATCAGCGGGGTCTGCTAATCAACACCCGGTAGAGCAAGTGATAACAGACACCCTGTCATCAGTGTCAGTCCGGGAACAGGCTAGTGACGTCCATTGCAATCAGCCAGCACTGCCGATAAACACCGAAGGCAGATAGAAGGAGAGAATGAGCGGACAAAATGAAAGAGGACAGTTTTAGGAAAATAAACGAAGTAGTTTATTCCTAAGTTCATTCCCCATCGATTCAAATGCCCATCAATCTCAGAGAGTGCCATCAGAACTCCTGGCAATAGATTGCTACAGCAAGGGTCTGCCGCTTGCATTGGTTGTTACCTCCACCAAGGTTTTCATCAGGGTTTGTTTGATTGTTCGTCTGTCTGTCTGTCTGTCTGTCTGTCTGCCTGTCTGTTTGTTTGTTGCCTGTGCGCAAGATAACCCAAAAACTTATGGATGGATTTCAATGTACTTTTCAGGGAAGGTCTGAAATGACCCAAGGAAGAAACGATTACATTTTGGGAGTGATCCGTATCACCGTCTTGATTTAGGAGGCGGTTATGTTTTCTGTCCTCTCTTGAGTGCTTTTCTGGTTATGTTATGGGGCAGTGGTGGGCTATGTGACGACAGGTGATACAGCACAGGGACCAGACCCCCGTATCCCCTCTGTTCATGTGTGACAGCTCAGCAACACTTTAAGATCACAGAATGAAATGCAATGCACCTGCAGAGCACCACTTCTACCTGTCAGCGCCCTGGCTACTCACCCCCTGCTGGGTCTCTGGGAGGTCTCCAGACTGAACGGCCGAACCGCTCTGGAGACGAGACACACCCTCCACCACCCCTCATCTCCCGTGATTCATCTGAGCAGCCAGCCCCTGGTTATGTGTGTCTCCCCTGTCGGTGTGTATATCTGGGAATTCTCCCAACTGCAGGGCCAATATTTTGAGGAACCACCAGCCCTTATGATTCATTCGGCCCCCACCAACTCCACCCCCATTACAGGTCTGCCTCTTGGCAGGTGTCTGGTAATTCTCCCAAATGAATAGCTAACAACATCTCTTAAAAGCATCCCCCCCCCATCCCTTTCCCCCTTATTTATCCCTTGAGACATCTATGCCTACTACTTTCAGCCTCCATTAAAAACCGCTCAGAGTGTGCCTGCCCAAAACATCATGTCACATTACGTTAATGCCATGAGTCTGATGGCTGAGCGACAGACGGCCGCGTCTGCAAGCTGGTGTTTTGGGTACGCAAGAGTGACCATCATTCTCTTGTCCTGTTTAGGCTGGTTCTGCCTCTCCAAACAAACAAACAAACATGGCCTCTGGCGGTTGGGTAGATGTGTGTCTCTGTGTGTGGGAGGTTCGGTGGACACTGGATTTCGGTGTGTGTTTGTGTGTGTGTGTGTGTTTTTAATTTAAATCGGTACGGAGGGGGCCGGGGGACGTGACAGATTTGCACAGTGGAGGAGAAGCGCGAGCTTATGCTGAGTCAGTCTGGACAGAGACAGGAACAAAGAGATGGCCTCTTGAGGTGGATGGGGTGGCACTGTTGGAGGAGGAGGTGATCCACACATGGAGGTATTATAAGAACTGGAGAAAGTGAACAAGTCCCGCCCCCATTCATTTCAATGGGAATGCTAGGCTAGTGAAAAGTGCCAAAATGTAACGATTTTTTCAGGCTTCCACATGGCGTTTAAAGGGGCTTGTTTCCGGTGCCGTTTTACTTAGCCAATGAAGTGCCAGGTTACTGATTGACGTAAGGTAAAGGAGAGCTCGTGCCCACACTAAACTCGTGCATGAGCTGAGAGTGGAACAGTCACCAATCAGCACGAGGAGAAATCGGGAGAAATGGCACCGGACATGATGTTTTTCTGGAAAATGGCGACGAGGAAGTGCCTTGCTAATCGGCGAAGCTAATCAGTCAAATCCTGACCCCCTGGATCCACACCCAGAGTACGCATAATAAGGGCACAAACATAGCCTGACTCCGCCTGTCTACGCACTTCCAGTTCCGCTCAATTTCTTTTCCCTTCAGTACTCTGTCTGGGATACCATGATCCACTTTTGTTTACTCTGGCAAGTGCACCTCACTCGCCCAATCAGCGGACAGAGGACGTTCCCAAGAGCGAATACATTTAAGTTTCAAGCCTATATCGTTATCGTTGTGTCCCCCGTGGTTAACATATGTCATTATCAAACGTTAGTGATTGAACTCCAATGATTTCAAACTTCAGACAAGCGTCCACAAACCAGGAAATAAATGTCTGCCAATGGATCTAGGCAAGACTCTCTGTGAAGGCTAGCACAAACAGGAACTGGATGACAATGTAATATAGCCTGAGGCCATCCTCCTGCTCAGGTAATACTGTTGTTCATCTATCTCGAGTCATCGCCTAATTTTGCATTTTGTGGGTGGGGTTAGACCAAGCAGGATATGACACGTAGAATACAGTATACGCTAACCTTGCTGTGATGATTCATAATAGATCTCCAAAAAATGAGTAAAAGGTCCGCACACTCGGTCTCACTTGGTTTAGTTTATTCCGTTTCAAGTTACGTTTCAAGCCGCATGGCTCTTCTTCAGACTCATCACAATGGATCTCCGCCAACAAGAAGAAACACAGCGCTAGCCACAGTCATCATGAGACAGGTCCAGATGAGCAGGATTCCAGTGTTGCATAACTCGGATCTGCATCCAGTTCATAGAGGATACATCCTGTCAATGCTAGTCCTGTAATGACAGACACTGACAGACACACACACACACACACACACACACACACGCACACGCACACACCACCTCACCCTTTGTCAGCACTACACTCCTACTAGCGTCTGGAGCAAGCGACTCTGCTGGTGAAAAAGGGCAGTAGACAGGCTGTATTTAACTGTACAAAATGATAATGACAGTTGGGTCAAATATGTCAACCTCTCTCTTGTCATCCTAGTACACCGCCGTGGTCAAGCTCTGCCTGAGTGTTTCTTCACCGAATTGTCTTGGTTTTATTTGTACAGTCGAGCACACAGTAGGCCTATATCCCCACAACTCTATGCAACGCCTGACATCCACCTGACAGTGCTGAGTTCAAACATTTGCCTCCCTTTGCCTCTGCCATTCATATACGTTAATGTCGATGTGCACCATACAGGATTACAATGTCTTATAAATGCAGTTATGCTATGTCCTTGACATTTGCAATGTTAATATGTCCTTCAGGCATTGACATACACAAGGACTTTCATATGCAGTGTCATATAGTCTGCATACAGTTTGTGTCATTTTATCTCTGTACCAAATTTGTCAAGTTCCTGACCGATTTGTTTTTGGTCAAAGTGCTGGTTCGACATACTGAGCGTGAATCAGAAACGGAGCAGGTCCTGTGCTCAAAGAAAAAGGTTGGTGGACAGAGAACGAGGACTTCTGGTCCAGCTCCACAGGTGTGGTCAAGCCCAGTAGCACAGGAGTCAGGACTGCGGAGGACGAGGCGGCAGCTGCTGCTTCTGCTGTGGAGAGGCTGCTGTAGGGGACCGGTCAGCTCAAAGAGCTCGCTGGTGATTTGGCTGGACCCGGGCCAGATACGCTGGGGAGTCATCAGCCCTCAGACATCAGATAGCGCGTGCGTTTGCTCTGAAAAAGCCTTGGTTTTCAGTTTGGTTGATCTCTGTGCATTGTCGAGTTGTTCATTTGCAAGGAGGCAGTGGGCATTTGTGCTGTGTCATGCAGGCAGCAAGGATGCTCTAACCTGTTTAACGTGAGCACCAGAATGGAAATGCAGACAAGAAGTGTGTGTGTGTGTGGCTGATGCTAAGGCATCCATGTGTTTCAAGGCTCAGCATCAGTATCTGTCTATGATGGATGGCCATCTCATGGCAGCTAATACAAACACAGCTGCCTCTGCATTCAGTACAAGGATGGATCCCTGCATCATCTCCCTCACACACACACACACTCATAAACAACCCCACACCCCATCATCTCCAGCTGAGTTGAGTCTCAACATGTAACTCAAGGCTAGGCCCATGCATCATCTCTTTCTCTCTCTCGACGCACACACACACACACACACACACACACACACACACACACACACACACACACACACACACACACACACCCTTCCCCCTCTCTCCTTCCTCTCCATCTCTCTAGCGGAGCTCTGCAGCGATGTGCTTCTCCCCTCCCCCCACCCTCTCCTGGAACCTCACCTCCGCCGTTAATAATTTAGAGTCATGTGACACAACATGCACCGTCAGAAGCAGATGCTCGGGCACGTGCCGCCGAGGAAAAGCCCAAGCCCATCAGTGGCAGAGAAGCAGGTGTTCAGATGATGCTGTGATACAATGGCAGTCTTCAGTGATACACGTATAGTCTTAGGATCAATCAGGAGAGCTTTCACTCTATGTATTACTCTGTCATGAAATATAGAAATGAATGAATACATTAATGAATGGACCATTTTTATTTTTCAAATCTGACGTATTCATTTGAAACGATACGGAAGAAATTGAAGGACACTGAAGGTCATGTGCCTTTTGCATTACCCTTTGTCACTCAACTTTTCTCGCCATGATTTATCTAAAGACCTGTCACCCACACGGCCTGTCCCTCTTGGGTCTTTATGAATAACCCGTTTCAGTCTCCGGAACTAGGGCGTCTTCTTTGCGCGTGTGTCTTCAAGTTTCATTCATCGCGCCCCGTCCTTCAGCAACACAGACTGTGTGAGGTGTTGTGATCCCGGCAGGCCGCTGCAGAGGACCTATCAGAGAGCCTGATGCTGCTGCGCCTTGCTGTCCATCTTAGGCCCGCCAAAAACCAGAGAGCTTGTTGAGGCAAATTCAGAACCCGCGCAGGAGAGACCTTCATTCAGAATAACCAGCAAAGGCAAGTGGGTTACACCAAGGCTGCCTTCAGGTACCAAAGGTCAGGCCTCTGAGAACTTAACCACACTTAATCCCCCAAGTGTAACCAGTGCACCAAAGGGTATTCACTATTCAGGAGTCTCAGTAGGACCAAGTAGATGGACGGATGGATAAATGCGCTAAAATGAGCAGGTAGCCTAATGCAGGTAGCCTAATGCCAACTAAGGATGGGAATGATACTTGGCTTTACAAGCTGACTGACAGTAAAGTGGGGTTGAAAGCAGTAAGCCCCCTTAAGCAAATTGAGTTAGCAAGCGCTAGGCGCTAATGCCTATTTAGTTTACGACCATATGAGTCAACGCGCTGAGGGCAATCGGTTCATGCAATTTATACAGCTTTGTTGGTCCATCAGTGGTGCTCGTTCAGCCTGAGAGGGAGCGGGATGATTGGACAACAAATGGGTCGCCCATGGCAGAACCGCTCAGGACATGGGCATAGCCTAATTTGTAGGGAAGGACACTGCCTGTATGGTCACCTACAAGGCTGACCAAAGTCACACATTGTATTGTAACTATAAAAAAAATACTACTAGAGCCACCGGACACAAGACACCCAACTACTTTCTGTGGATGACATTTTAGAGGTTGTTCCTGAACACATTGCCTGGTGTCGCAACCCATCCGACTGTGACTCAGAGGCCGAAACTTCAGTGGAGTGGCCTAGCCTGCTGTTGATTCACGTCAGCTTCTGTTTCCACATAACACCTGAAGTACAAACAAGGCTTTATCCAGCATACTGTGTTGACGACTACTCACTGTGTTGAGAATAAGGTACAGAGAGCTGTTGTAGTCACTTGCTACAGGGATGCAGGTTAGTGTGTTGTGCAGTAAGAGTGCCAAGAGTAGGTTATCCTGTCACCCTTGTTAGCAGTAACACCCTCAATTCAAACCATTTTGCCACTGAGCACGACTGACCCACATTTCTCTGACAAGTGTGAAGCAGATAATTGTGTTCTGTTTTTTTTTTTTTGCAAGATTATTTTTGTCATGTGTATAAAATGACAATGGACTCCTCCACATACGTCTCTCAATATGACAGTCAGAAACACTCAAATACCTGCCAGGGCCTGTCTGACACCTGCCACAGCACACACACACACAGTACACACACACAAACTAGGGCTGTGTATTGGCAAGGACCTCACCATACGATATGCATCAGTATACATGGATCACAATACAATACATCCCAACTTTGTAGGAAGTTTGGGGAAGGCCACCTCTTGTTCCAACTCCACCAGTGCACAAAGCAAGGTCCATATTGGCCAGGATGACAGAGTTGGTGTGGATGAACTTGATTGGCCTGCACAGAGTCCTAACCTCAACCTAATAGAACACCTTTGGGATGAATTAGAGTGGATTCTGAGAGCCAGTCCAACATCAGTGTGTGACCTCACAAATGCGCTTGAAAAATGCAAATCCCATAATCAAACTCCTACACCTTGTGGAAAGTCTTCTCAGAATAGTTGAAGCTGCAGCTGCAACGAGTGGAACAATGGGATGTGACTGAAGTTCATATTATGTGAGTCAAGACAAGTGAGCTAATACTTTTGGCAATATAGTGTATATTGCACAAGTGGCAATACAATATATCGATATATCGATATTTTGATTTCGAAAACACAGCCCTAACACACACTCACACACTCACTCACACACACACACACACACACACACACACACACACACACACACACACACACACACACACACACACACACACACACACACACACACACACACAAAACACACACACACACACACACACACACACACACACACACACACACACACACACCTCTGCCATAGCTTTACTGCATCACAACAAGCTGAGTGGGGAGGCAGTATGCTTGCTAATTTATCAGTATGATAATGTCTGGCAAACTCTGCAGTATAACATTATCTAGTAAACAGACCAGTGTTAACTGCAGAAGATTAACATGTTCTAGACAAAGGCAACCTGTTATTGCTGTCATCGCATGGACATGGAGTTCTGCAATGCATACTGTCACTCTCAAGCTAATGGCCTAAGTATCTGCCTTTTGGATATCTGGAATGACGTGAAACTTAAGTAGTAAAATGTAACAAATAAATTCCCAAACCAAACTACTATGTATCCGAGGACGCACCTGTTCATAATTGCTTCATAACTTCCATTCCTTGGTTTATGAAGAAGATGTAGGCTTGCATAATTTCAGGGGCAGGCCTAAACATTAAAGACGACATTTTCACTTTCAGCTTGCATGTCTTTGTTTCAAAGACACACACACACACACACACACACACACACACACACACACACACACACACACACACACACACAAGAAATAACTAGCATGTCAAGCAGCTGTTTATCAAGTGATGCTCGCGTTTTCCTATCTATCAGATAATACAATGACAATAGCCTACATTTGATTTGGTGGTAGTACAGATATGGAGCTAAATTCCACCATGTTCATTTTACGACAATTGTCAATCACCACAGCAGAGCTCTCAAGGAAAAAAAAAAGAAAAAAAAACATGTGATCCTTGGAAGCAATTGCTCAGCGCTGTCTGATTGCGTGCATGCCCTCTCCAATAGAATGAATGGACTCAAATAGCACCCAATCAAAAATGAGCTCTCTTGGCGTATAAAACCGAAGGAAAGCCGCTTATTTCTGGACACCATTATCAGTGTTGGTGTGTTCGTTTGTGGTCTTGAAAAAGGATTTTTGTCTCTTTCCCAAAGAAAATCGACATAAGGTAGGGTATTTTTTGTCAAATGCGTAAAAGCCATAGACTGCTTTTTGTAGACGAATGCTTGTGGTATTATAATATTTCCGGTTTGTAATGGGTTTGAGCAATTGACAAGAGTGTTTTTTTTTTTGCATAAACCAGCATAATGGGTAGAACAAAGGCATACCTTAATAAAGGATATGGCTTTGAAAACGGTAGATGTTGTTTATTTTTTACGCATGTTTTGTCATGTATTGAGCAATATATCGAACCATTGTATGCTGTAAACATAACTATAGTTATGTCGTCTTAAATTGTTATTGTTTTGATTGACGGGGCAAAGTAAGCTTTGTGAAACGATGCAGTTATCACAATGTCCTTATGTGCTGTCAACGACCTTGCGGTCTCTTCCTAACGCTTGGTCCTCGGTGACGTTCACTGAAGGTGCTGCGCATTACGCATTCTTATTCGGTCTCAACCTCTTGTTCTTCTATGCTCACATTTGTCGCAAGTGTTGGCAAAATATTTTGCATGAATGCAAATGTTGAGAAAATCCGTCATGTCTGCACGATGATGGGTCTATTTTAAACAATAGTTATAACGTTCTGTTTAGATGGTTCAAACGAATTTGTATTTCTGCTTGATATCATCACTTTGATCCGTCACAGTAAATTCGACGCGATCCAAATATGATATGAATTCTAACCTCTCCGATTTCATTGAATAAAATTGGGACCTTTAATGCTGTTACGTCACTATTAATGCGGCTAAATTGGTCGATCCGTTTTGGTACCAAGGGCTGACTTCCATGATATTTCAAGTTAATCAAGTCATCAAGTTAATTAACGGTCTCTTTGCCAACCCAGGTGAGAACAATCATGCCTTTCGGTAACACTCACAACGCGTTGAAGATGAACTACTCCGCGGAGCAGGAGTACCCCGACCTCAGCCAGCACAACAACCACATGGCGAAGGTGCTGACTCCGGAGATGTACGCAAACCTTCGGGACAAACAAACCCCCAGTGGATTTACTGTGGATGATGTCATTCAAACTGGGGTTGATAACCCAGGTAAAGTTACCCCCAGACCCTTTGTTTGCAAAATCACTTGAGCTGTCCACTTGGTATCCTAATAAAACCACCGATGATCGACTACTTGCAAAAAAAACCCCTCCCCGTTCAAGCTGCTACCGTCCCAGGTTGGGATCGCATTCTTCAAGGACCAACTCGGCCTTATGTAAAAAGCTCTAAACGTTCTTTCCGCACAAATGCACTAATATCACTAGCTTATCCATTGGAATTTCGCCTACAGTTTGCCCCGATTTTCATCAGGATTTAACCACATTCACCGAACAATTATGTACATGTTCACTGCAGAGGTCATATGGTCAACGCGTCTAAACGCTCACCGTTTCTGCAGCAGGATTCCGAAAGGCTCGGTCTAGTGATTTATAACACGGTGACGACCGCATCCCCCCCATCCCATTCCAATTCGCTTATCTGGTGCGCTAGAAAGCCAGCGTTATTAGCAGATGGCTGGTGGTGATTTAAATATATTTAAGTCTATTTAAAATGTGCATTAGCCAACTGATTCAGTAGTTATGGGTGGTTCAGGGCTTACTGTAGCTGACACTGGCAAATGCATTACGATGCATTATGGCGTCCCAAGGCCAACGGGTTCATGGTAAAACCTATTCAGATTAAATGTTTTGGTAGACCACCAGGGCACCATAAAGGTGTTGGGTTGTTAACACAATTGTGGGCTATATACTAGGTTATGAATAACAACGTTGTTTAATTGATGACTTCATATGATTTAGACACCATAGATTTTTTTTGCTAAAATATCTTTCTGGAACTTAATTTGTGTCTCTCCACGTCTAGGTCATCCCTTCATCATGACTGTTGGATGCGTGGCTGGAGATGAGGAGACATATGAAGTGTTCAAGGAGCTGCTCGACCCAGTCATCGAGGACCGCCACGGAGGATACAAGCCCACAGACACACACAAGACCGACCTGAACCCAGACAACCTGCAGGTGAGCCCCCCTCCCCTCCCCTCCCCTCCCCTCCCCTCCAATAAGACTTCAGAAAAATACCATTTTGTTCTCCCAGTGAAGGCTATTGGTTTTGACTATAGTCATATTTGTTTTTTTTTTAGCTGGGTAATATTGAGTATAATTTCAAGCATTGATTGAATGAGCATAGTAAATTCCACAAGGGAATCAGTTCATCTTGAGATTAGTTGTGCATTTTTTTGTCACTGCAAATATACAACTGGTGCCCAACACATCCACAACGTGTACACTGTAGCCTACAATCGGCGATGCACAAATGCATTTGTGGTGTCTGAATGTGTTTGGATTGGTTTGTGGGTAATGTAGTCTTTGTGGCTTGCCTCTAGGGTGGAGATGACCTGGACCCCAACTACGTTCTGAGCTCCAGAGTGCGAACTGGCAGGAGCGTCCGCGGGTTCTGCCTGCCACCACACTGCAGCCGCGGGGAGAGGCGCGGCATCGAGAGCCTGTCCATTGAGTGTAAGGACACATTCATTAACTCGAGTTACTTTTCGCTCTACTTTTTTGTACTTGTTTACAACAGATTTGTTTCCCCCCATGAGACGGAACATGTGTTTACATTGGGTATCAATCACAGAACTATGTATAGAAGACAAATTGATATCCCAGATAAATTTGCTTGTTTGAATTAAGACTGCTTTTTAACTGACCGTTGCATTCAATTTTGTCATCCCCTCCCTCCCCCCCCAGCCTTGAGCTCCCTGGATGGAGACCTTAAAGGAAAGTACTACGCCCTGAAGAACATGACGGAAGAGGAACAGCAACAGCTGATCGACGATCACTTCTTGTTCGACAAACCCGTGTCCCCGCTGCTGCTGGCCTCCGGGATGGGACGTGACTGGCCCGATGCCAGGGGCATTTGGTGAGTCCATCCTCAGGGCCGTCCATCCAGGCCACGGTGTAGGCCTATGCCTTTCCTTCACCTTTCGCTAGCAATCATCCATGTTGAGGAGACAGAAATATTTGGAATGGGTAGTACAATGTTGCCAATATTGGTAATTTTGTTTTGTGATGCTAATTTTCCTTAAATTCATTTAGAGATGCATCACAAATGGTTCCAGTGGTCATTTGGAGTACTGGTTTATTGAATTTCTTCATTGGACATTTGGACATTTGATGGCCTAATCCAAAGGGAACAGTAAATTAAAACCAGTACTGCAATTGTGGTTATTTCCACAATTTGCAAAAATTAAATTGAACATTAACATGCTTATTATATACTATATATTCTACTACTCTGGTAGTTTTTAAAAAAAGCTATATTCTCTCCAAATGCATGGCTATTATAATACGAATGTGTAGCTTTGATTGCTTCTGCAGCTGAGATTCTGTAATCCTTAACGTGAAAGTGTTTTTTGTCTGTTTGTTTTTGGTTCAGGCACAATGACACTAAAACCTTCCTTGTCTGGGTGAATGAGGAAGACCACTTGCGTGTCATCTCTATGCAGAAAGGAGGGAACATGAAGGAAGTCTTCACTCGCTTTTGCGAAGGCCTCACAAAGGTAGATGTCCATCTGAGTCTTCCCTACTTGTGGCCAAATGTATTGGCCCATTTTAAGGATCCTATATATTGGCACAATGAGTAACATCCTGGGATTTGAGTGTTTGTTTTTCTTAATTATGGACCTTTTTAGAACTTAAGAACTGAAGTAACATTAAGGGATGTTATTTGTCTGGCTATCACCATACTAAATTCAGTCTTTAAAGATTGACCATTTGTCTGGGGAGTCTGCGCTTTGAGACGTGATCAATGGCCATAGTTCAAATGACTCCGTATGGATAGTCCTTCAACCAATCAGACCAGTGAGCCGGGTGCGTCTTTTGGATAAGCTAGTTTGTGACTGGACCCAAACGTTGTGGACAGGATGCAGGGAAGATGGCCTGGAAACCTGAATTTGATAATTTAACTAAGGAAAATGCACACGTGTAGATGTGTGGTCTTGACTCCATGCTTGTTCCTGCAGATTGAGTCCTTATTCAAGGACAAGGGCCACGAGTTCATGTGGAACGAGCACCTGGGCTACGTGCTCACCTGCCCCTCTAACCTGGGCACCGGGCTGCGAGGCGGCGTCCACGTCAAGCTGCCCAACGTCAGCAAACACGAGAAGTTCGGCGAGATCCTCAAGAAGCTCCGGCTCCAGAAACGCGGCACAGGTAAGACGTCAGGGCGCACCTTTTAGGCACTCTCAGCCTCCGAGTTCTGGGGGGTGGGGGCGACGACTACATGCCATTTCGGTTGTCATGAGTATGACAGTAATAGGACATGGAGTAGATCCAATTTCATTTTACTTATAGAGCGGCAAAACATTACACATGTCTCATGGCGCTTTACAGAGTGTTAAACATTCAAAGAGCCCATGAGTAACGGGGGCTAGAAAAAACTCCCTAGAATTGGAGATGCATATAGGAAGAAACCTCAGACAGATCACGATCAGATCCAACAATCTACGCTATGTTTAAATGATAAATGATTGATTCATTAGTGTTGATGCAGCACTATATTTAATATAGAGGACTACAGTTTGTGTGTTGTATACCTTTTTTAAGTGATTAATTTACCTCAACATCTGAATTGTTCCTTCGTTCTTCCAGGTGGCGTTGACACTGCCGCAGTAGGTGGCGTGTTTGACATTTCCAACGCTGACCGTCTCGGCTTCTCGGAGGTCGAGCTGGTGCAGATGGTGGTGGACGGGGTCAAGCTGCTCGTCGACATGGAGAAGCGTCTGGAGGGCGGCCAGTCGATCGACGACATCATGCCCGACCAGAAGTAGACACTCTCCTGTGTGTGTGCGCGTGTCCGTCCACCCCGCCCCCCCTCCTTGTCACCAACCCACCCCACCTACTTTGAGCCGCCGCCGTCCCCCCCCCACCTCCACCTCCACCAGTGGTCTCCCCCCTTCTGTCCTTCAAAAAACCCCAATAATCTTAACTACATCGAGGAATACACTCTGCCCGAGCGAGTTAGTGGCACTAAAGTTTAGACGAGTCTTCCATCAGTGAATGATGAAGGATTTTGTATCTCAGACATCTTGCACTGTTTGAAGATGGATCTTAACACCTGAAATAAACATCTCTGGCCCATGGAATCCTCTGTGTCTGCTGTTCATTTTTTTTTTTTTTAAATTTCCATCACAGGTGGGCTCAACTCTCACACATGCTCAACTACTAACATTGCTTGGTGATTGGTCAAAGGCTACATATACCCCCCCCCCCCCCCCCCCCCCCCAATTAATACCTGCCCATAATATTTGGTATTTAATGGCAGTGATCTGTTACTGGTGAGGCCAATCAATTCTCAAGAAGTATGAGTAAACTAATTGATGACCACACTAGTAACTACTCTTCTAGTGTGTGTTTAAATTCCAATATCTGTTCTCCTTATGGCCCAAGTAGCTTTCATTTTAATTGGAGCCCCACAGTTGGTAACATGCCATATATTGTATATTTCTGGGCATGCTTACAAGTAATCTCCAATTTAATCTTTTGCCTCAAGGGTTGTATAAATATTATTCCAATATCACTGACAGATGTAGACTTATTGTTTTGGTTTGTTTATAGTACTTGGCATGTGTTTCACCCAAAACACAAGTTGATTTATATAGCCTTATTAGAGATGCTATTTGTGATGTACTTTAATCCAATAAGGACCATACATGTATACACAACACAAGGTAAATGGTCTTTAGCTACTTTTAGAAGATCCCAAAACCATTGCTTGAACAAAGAGCAGTAGATCTAAACCGATACATTATTCCACTAGGGATCACAGAAGGAAGTCTTGACTGTGACACCTTAAGTGTTGATGGAAGGCCAACATGGCAGATGCTCATCAGAGGACCGCCGTGATGAGAGGGGACGTAGAGCTGGATCACAGAATTAAGATAGCCTACCGGATCTGCTCCTTGCCGTGTGTCCTATAGGCCAGAGTTAGGGATTTCAGTTTAATGCTGGCTGCTATATAGCAAGTTAGTTTAAGATCCTGGAGCTGCCAAAATGTCAAACTTGCCAACAGAAAGGATGGAAAATTAAACTGCGCTGATTTAAGCTTGGTTAATTACATTAATGATTTATATCAAAGCCTTGCTATTACTTCATGTCTTTCATTACACATTTGTATACATTTCATCTGAGACTGTTGGTGTTATGGAAACTATGAAAGTTTAGTCATTATGTGAGGGTTCATAATGACATTTGAAACTGACAGTGCAATTTCAAATCAGTCTGCCTCATTCAGGCCAAACTGCAGTTTGTTGACATGTGCAGAGTTCATCATGGTCCCAGGAATTCCTTTGTTGCACATAACCAAGCAATCTCTTTAAGAACAGCAATGTATTACTAAATAGAGAGCTGGGAAAGAACACCCGAGACTGACAATGGCTTGCCTTATGACGCCATCTAGTGGTGACTAGTGAGAACAGCATTTTTTCCCCTTTCACAGCAGCAGAAGTCACCTCTTGCAAATGTGCTCAAATTTTCATTTTCATTGGAGTCGGACGTTTCTCACACCCTTTTGCAAAACAGTTAACACAGAGGTCATTCAAGACACCAGAAACTCTATTGGTTGCCCCATGTGCTAAACAAAAGGAAAACATCCATTCACAGGTGGTAGGCCTAGAGATTCCTTGTATAAGTCTGAATCTCTGATACACCTGTGTGAATCTCTTTTGCACAATTCAATCAGCAGCCATTTATTATCCATAACATAAACCATTTCTGTTCGGTGTTGCTATACTTGCAAGTATTGATCTACTGTAAGGCTCATTCAGAGAAAGCACTGCACTGCCTTACTTGGTGTAGAAAACAGTACATAAGGTGCTTACCGTAGATCTACTTCCATTATTGGTACAGACACTTTCAATATCGTGGACATTATTTGGACAAATATGAGGACGATTTGGGCTAGGACGATTAGGTTTAATGTGTCCATCTCTAATTGGGTCATTTGCTCATAGAACGTGCTCTTCATTTGTAGCAAATTAAAGATGCATTATATTTTTTTGTCTCCCGTCTCATCACATATCCACACCTACCGTGACAATCTTGCTCCCAACTGGGCACGTATTCATGCTTGTCTCGGACCTCTGGTCATCACTCATCAGGGACCAGTTGCCCAGTTCCTCTGACTTTGGTGTGAAAAAGACATATCTTCATTTTAATTGCAGTCCTTTTCCCCAAGCCTAGCAATAATGACGATAAACAATAATCGTACAGCAGCAACGAAACTGAGAGTCAACAAAATAACATTCACATCCCTTATCCCATGTGTGTGCTCACTAATTCACGGATTGGGGTAAATGCAGAGACTGATTATTTTTTTGACAATATTCCACAAATCTGAATGGAATCCCATAGGCCTTTTTTTCGATAAGGGGCCGCATAGCCAGATGGTTGAGAAAGGATCTTTGGCATAGCGCTTTGATATGAACAAATTACACAAATTAATAACTAGAAGCTGAAGGAAGGACTGAAGCAGAGTTAGGAAATCAGGTTTGTGCAGTTTGAACTGTTGGCCATATGTGGCGTGAAGCT
Organism: Sardina pilchardus; assembly: GCF_963854185.1. Lineage (NCBI taxonomy): Eukaryota > Metazoa > Chordata > Actinopteri > Clupeiformes > Clupeidae > Sardina > Sardina pilchardus. The sequence continues at coordinate 20,651,801 of NC_085005.1, forward strand.
GTATAGAGAGCCGAAGTCCCGCCCCTTCCGATTGCCTCCATGGGACCTATCTTTGGAATTTTTTTCAATGGCAGTCAATGGAGAAATATAAATTATTTTCTGGTCCCGATTGTCTTGTGCCTTGAATTACCCATATGATGTTTGTCAATTTTAATGACAATTTTTCATGTAAAGACATTTGAAAAGTATGTCGTAACTAGTGAATTACAACATTGTGAAAGATCGTGTTTCCAACGACTACAAACACATCAGTCGCGTTAGTGACGTTAGACCAATTCACAGCCACGGGCGCCAGCAACAGGTCTTATTTGAGTTTCCCCCTTGCCGATGAAAATATCATGAGTCAGAGGATTAAACACATCAGATAAGTTGTATTTCATTCATAGACTGTACAAACACTACTGTTAAGTGACTTAGCTGGCAGCAAGATGTAACCGTTAACTAGCATAATAGCTAGCTAACTAGCCAGCCTCTCGTTTGCTAGTTGGTGGCTCAGTTGGTGACGTGCATCGTTTGAGACGAGAAATGTAGTCCACTGAACGGATTCGCACAAAACTTAGATAACTTTTAAAGTCTAATGAAAAACAGAACTTTATTAATGTGAAAAATTATCTTTTAAATTCCCACACATCATATGTGAAATGCACGGTCCAACTCGAACGGGACCAAAAAATAATTGTTATCTCTCCATTGACTCCCATGCATAAAAAATCGTAAAATAGGTCCCATAGACCGGAAGTAGAAGGGCGTGACTTCGGCTCTCTATTGTGCGTCTGCCTGTTGCTCACAACCTTAAGCTGAAGTTAGCCCTGAAGTTCCTCTCTGATAAAAACGTTTTTGTCCTCCAATAATCCGTCCAGTCTGGTTAAGCAGGAAAGGGTAGCATATTTATTGGTAACATTGGCAAAATTACTAATGGGGAGAGGCAAAAATGCAAGCGGAACAACTCCTATGCTTTAGGGAGACAGTGCATATGACTTTACTTGTGTGATATAGGCCTATGCAATATACAAAGCAAGTATTATCTTATAAATGCTTTAATTTATAAGCTAATACTTGCGCGCACACACACACACACACACACACACACACACACACACACACACACACACACACACACACACACAACGAGACAGACCCATGCAGTGACTGCTTTTAGAGTGTTTTAATGGAGACACTGATTAACCTTAACCTGTGATGAGTTACATTAAGTTTGTTTCTGGCTATAAGCCAGACTTAAAAAAGAAAAGAAAAGAAAACCAAAAACAAACAAAAACAAAAAAAAGTACATCATGATGCTGTGGTCGCCAAACTAATACACATTATTTATTTACATTCCAACCAGAAATAAGACATAAAACATAATCTGTAAAATAAAACAAAAAACAAAAACCAAAAAACAAAAACAAAATGACAGTGCTAGAATATGAAGGGGTATGGAGTGAATACTGGTGATCTGGCTGTGTTTGTGGCGACCTTTGACCTCTGACCTATTTACTGTGCCAATACCACTGACCTCGCGGGGTCAAGAGCTAGCAGAGGGCATTCTGGTAAGGTCCACATATATATAAACAAAGAAATTAAAATACATAAGGAAGGAAAATCTTCCTAACCTCTCTCCCCTCTTTCTCTTTAATAATTATATTATTTACCCAACTCCGTATAGACTCAAAGTCAAGAGACACTGCACAAAGCATTGTCCCCCAGTTTTTAATGCTTGTGTGTTTGCAAGTGCGTTCCTGTGAGCGTGCTTGTGTGTGCATCTCTCTCTCTCTCTCTCTGTGTGTGTGTGTGTGTGTGTGTCGTCTCTTCTGACATACAGTATGTCGCCACTTCCACTTTACTTTTCTGGATCGAGACTCTTCCGCTCCCTCTCGTTTTCTGAGGCCCACTATGTGCGCAGCAGAGCCGAGAGAGGCTTTGAGTGCTCATCCCGCTCAGCGTCTCGTCTCTGGAACAACTTCATTGTGCTCCTGGGAGTGAGGCTACTGCTCCTTTGACAGGCTGTGGACTGACCAGCTGCATTGGTCAGGGCAGGTGTGATGAGGGGTGACTCAGCAGGGAGTGTGTGTGTGTGTGTGTGTGTGTGTGTGTGTGTGTGTGTGTGTGTGTGTGTGTGTGTGTGTGTGTGTGTGTGTGTGTGTGTGTGTGTGTGTGTGTGTGTGTGTGTGTGTGTGTGTGTGTGTGTGTGTGTGTGTGTGTGTGTGTGTGGAGGTGACTGCTTGTACACTCATTTAGGTGCAAATAGGGTGTTCCTTTAGATGAGAAAGCACCACCATCACCCATATCGAGACATAAATGACCAAACAAAACAAAACAAACAAAAACAGACAAAACAAAAACAAACAGGAAGAAAACAGACTATGTTCACATCAAAGAAAATATGTAAGCGCGAGAGTGTGTGTGTGTGTGTGTGTGTGTGCAACTCATGGCTCTGTCCTACCCTGCCTGGACCAACTCTTGAGGGGTCAAGGGTAGGGTAGTGTGGGCCGTGCTATGTGCCGATTTCTCCGACTGGGGGTGTCGGGGGCCTGGGACCAGGCCAGCAGGGGGCAGCGTGGGGAAGGGTGGAGCCGCTGCTTATGTTCCCCTCTTTTTTTTTCTGTGACATTTTTTGTTGTTGTTGTTTATTTTTTTTTGCTTTTGTTTTCTTGTGTGAAGCGACTTTTTTCCTTTGTTGAGGTTTTGGAGTGACTGAGTGGGTTGGTGGGTGACTATGGCCACAAAGGCCAACTAATGCAGTAGTGCACAATAAGAAAAAAAAAAAAAAAGAAAAGAAAAACAACAGAAAAATTCCTCACTTTTTTTTTATATCACCAACGGCCGCATCAATAATAATTAATAATAATAATAACAATAATAATAATAATAATAACATCAACAATGGAAAGATGCAGGAAATTATTGCCTAAGGCATAAGTCTATACATTATTTTCTGGTACATACTTTGTAAGTGTTTTTGAGCGCTATTTTCAGTATCTGCTACCATTTTTGTTTGTTCATAAACAATGTACAGCTTGCTTATGCTAGTTTTTTGTGTGCCTTGAGTCCTTTAGTCGCTTTTTTTCACATTTTCTCTGGTATCGTTTCGTTTCGTTTTTGTACGTACGTCACTGTTATTTCTTTTTTTATTCCCCCCCCCCCCTCCCCCTCCTGTCAATTAGGGTTTCCCAGGTTTTTTTTACAGCTTTAGCTCGTTGGCGATTTTGGAGGCGATGTTCTTGAAGGCGATGGACGTCCCCGATATCCGCTTGAAGCGCACGCCGTTGAGCGAGAGGCGCGGGAGCTTGCACACCTCCATCTCCCACTGGACGAGGCTCTCGGCGTGGCCGTCGCCGTGCACGCAGAGGAGCAGGAAGCGCTCGCGCTGCTCGTAGTCACAGTTGTTGGCGTCCAGCACCTTGCGGATCTCGCGCATCATGTCGGCCGGGTCCATGGACGAGGTGGTCTTCATGCTCCACGTGAAGCGCAGCGAACGGGGCTTGCTGTCCTTGCCGTCCTCCTTGTTCTCTCCGGACACGTTGCGACTAGATCGTGGAGAGAGGAGGTGCAGAGACATAAACAAAAAAGAGGGTGAGTCTCCAAAAGGGCACAAGGGTTAAAGTGGTGAGTGTGGTTGCACTGTGGGAATTGTAGTTTTATTTAAATTCAATAAGTATGTAATATAGTATAGTGTAGTATAGTATAGTATAGTATAGTATAGTATAAATACAGTATAGTAGTAGTTAATATATGAAGAAAATATACCAGATGCCTGAATATTACCCATAACAAATGGATATGGCTGGGCACAGTAGCAGCCAGATATCTTTTACCATTTATTACCATATTGAGCATAATAAAATACAGCATAAACTGGGATGGCAAACATAGTATGTGTTGTGTTTTGATTGGTGTGTTGTTGAGACCTAACATGTTAAAGAAGAACCTGAACAGAATAGCACAGAAACAGCTGGCGCCAGACTTCCCGAGGAAGCTCAGTAGGAGAATTTGTGCGTGACGTCACGTGAGGTAGCATCATCGTGCTGTGACTGACTCGTCCGTGCATGCATGAGGCGTTCACATGGTATAAGCACACAAGCATGGCAGCCATGCAGGCGTCTGGAGAGCATGCAGATACAGGGCTGACATGGTGCAACAGTCGCATGACTGTAACCAAACTACTCAAAACACCTCCCTCATGATGACCTGGGCCTGGTTTCAGTTCTCACATTTCCCTTGTACCCCTGAACTTGTGCAATGGGATTAGACCACCGGATTAGTAGACGGGTCAATGAAGCGCCCTTGGTGTAGACAGGGAAACAATTGAGCATCTAGACTGATGGAGACCACCTGTTTTTTTGTTTTTGCTCTGTTTCACCACAAGGTGTCAGCAGAGAGCCAAAGATAAGACTCTCTCAGTTCCTCTCCTTGAAAGACTATGGGTAGCATGATGGAATGAAATATGGCCCAGGAGACCAACTTCATCTTGTGCACTTGCTGACTACCCGAGGGCTATCTGGGAAGTAATGGAATCCTGTGCTATGCGATATGCAATAATGGGTTGACAATGAACATGTCTGCTGAGCATGGAAATTCACAAATGGAACCCCTCCTCTTGTCTGCTGCCTGACCGGGCGCACCTCTATGGTACACATCAGATGGAAAAAGATAGAAGGCCGGGCCTGACCCCACTGATGAAGGTGGATGGCTCGCTGATGAAGGTGGATGGATGGGGAGAGACTGAGTGAAGTAATGGCATCCCCATCCCATGCCAACCGCCACCAAAAAACTAAAAAAAAAAAAAAAAAAAAAAACTACAAAAAAAACTACACCCCCCCCCCCCCCCCCCCTTCAGAGCGTCAACCCAAGTCTCACCTTGAACCCTCATATCTCCCATTCCTCTCAAACTCTGCCGGCCCTCTTCAGAGACGAGAGTTGGAGAAGAGGAAAAAAAAGAGGAGAGAAAGAGAGAGAGAGAGAGAAAAAAAGCAATGAGAGTTCATCTCTGTGACAACAACCAGACGTTATCTATGGACCAGAGTGACAAAAAACAAAAACAAACAGCAAGTCAGCGTTTTGAAGGTAGAGAATAGTGGATGAAAATATGTGTTAGTCATTTTGGGGGGAGGAAGAAGAGTTAACAACCTGTTAGCATGTTAGTTTCTGTTTTAGCGCTAGCAAACAGCTTGATTAATTTAAAAAAAACAAAAAAACAAAAGGCACTTTTTTTTAGCTTCAGTGTATGTTTGACAGCAGCATCGGCCGAAAAACACACTTTCTTATTAAAGTGGACATCCTATGAGCAAGGAACTTAACTTCCTGTCCAAAAAGTCCAAAGTCGAGTCAGCAGTTTTCCTGCGATCTACAACAACATCCTCGACACAAACAGGGGAGGAGAAAAACTAGAGCAAGGGCAGTGGAGACATCTAAACTCTCAGCGAGTGTGTTTGAGTGTACGAGCGTCCTCCACCATGGGACACTTCAAACAAGATATGGTTATTTTGGCCAAACAAATAACAGATATGTACAACATTAATGGCAGACATTGACACGAGCAGAAATAATGCAAATAATGCAAACAGAAATCGTGTTTACGAGTAAACGGACATCAACAACAACAACAACAAAACATTTCAAGGACAGTTGAATGCTGATGCACTCAAACGACAATATGGAGGACAATCGTGCTGGAATAGAGAGAGGAAGAATGACATAGTGAGATAAAGAGAGAGATAGAGAGAGAGAGAGAGAGATAAAGAGAAAGAGAGTGGAAGCAAGCACATGAGAGACAGAAGAACACAGAAGAACAGAACAGATGTTACAAGAGGGAGAGAGAGAGAGAGAAGTTAAAATGTTGTGAGAAAAAAGAAAAAGAAAGACAGTTAAGGCATTGCATGATGGGAAAGGCTACGGAGTGAGAGATGGATGGTGAGAGAGGGGAACTGGCTGACTGCTGCAAGGCATGCAGGACGTGTCCCATGAGAGAGAGAGAGAGAGAGAGAGAGAGAGAGAGAGAGAGAGAGAGAGAGAGAGAGAGAGAGAGAGAGTGTGAGAGAGAGGAGAGAGAGGAGAGAGGTGGCAAAGGCTCGGACAGATGGACAGATGGCCTACAGTAGCCTGAGGGACTTCCGGCCAACCAGAAAGTCCCCGGAAAGGGGACGACCACTGGCGAAACAGCTGCTCACTGCTCAGGCTGCACGTTTCACTCGTAGTGCATGTTCCTTACAAAATCGCTGGAAAATGGCTCATGCCTGTGCTTGGCTGCAATAATGTTTTGTTTGGTTGCTATTGCCTTCTCAAAAAACTAGGTCTGAGAAATGTCTATAGAAAATAGGCTTTAGGTGTGTTATTTACAGACAGTAAAGCTTATAAATAAATAAAGAAATAATTAATTTGGTTATATTTTTAAATCAGGAAGGGGTTATAAGATGAGGGTTAAAGAGACTGCCTCAGCTCTGAAAAGAAAAAAAGGTTTGGTCTGATATGAGGGTGATTCATTTGAGATTACCACAGCTCTAAAACAGTGACACTAGGTGGGGTTTCATTAACCTCGAACGTGTGCAAATGTTCTAAATTGAGAAATCAAAAATAATCGAAACAATCGATTTAAAAAAAAAAGTTTATACGTATGCTCACAGGAGGTACTGTAGTTTTTCAGACTTGTCGATAAACTGCTATTTCACAAAAGTGAAATGGAAACACATTTTTTGTATTTAGGTCAGTCACATGACCCAACACATTCAAAAGTGGCGCGTTTCGTGTGGTTTGATGAGGATACTCATTTCTATAGTTGGTTTGTGAATTGTCATATGTTGCAGCTGGAGGGTATAAAGAGTTCAGCTTTTGATCCCCCTACAGACACATTCCATCGCCCTCTATTCATAACTACTGCGGAAATCAAATTTACTTGAGATCCGTGGTCACATTTTCCTGGGATGACTATCGTGAGAAGATGAAACACATCTTTCAACACACTGCATCACTCTGACAATTGGCAATAGTTTTTTTTTTTTTTTTTTTTTTTACTTTTTGAATCTATCTACTTTCTGAATATAAGTTTTGCCCAAATCTGTAATGGATACCTTGCTTACTTATACTGAAAACTGATAAGTTTTCACCCTGGGTGAACAGAAGCTGAAGAGAAGGCAATGAGGAATTTACAAGAAATTTCTCCCCCATATGAGGACATGAACGCTGTTTCATGGACCAGTACGTCCTCTACAAGGGACACAGGCAATCACAGGATCCCTATGGCTGGCAACCAGCAGGACTTGAGAACCGAAGGTGCTTGATGTGACTGACGTCCTGAGCCGAGGCTAACTCCGGCCCCTAGGGGGTGCCCACGCACACAAATCGTCACGGGGCCTCCATTGGGGAACACTGCGCCAGAAGGAGAAGAAAGTTATACCTGGAGCGATGGGAGAGAACTGGAGAGGTGGGAGGAGGATTTTCTGAGAGTTAACTACCAGTGGACAGGGTAGCAGGAGTTCCAGAGTTGGGGAGGGGCAAACAGAGGGGTGACTCAGTCGAGGGGGCAGATAGGACTGAAGGTGGGCTGTTGGGGGGGTATAGGTTGGAAGGGGTTTGCTTTTCGAAAGCCTCGGTACCTGGTGTCCATCTCGATACGAACCCCCTCTCAATCGCCACATCTGTCGGCAGCCATATTAAGCGCCCAGTAGGGTGGCCTGAATCGTACAAGATCGTGTTAAGTGCGTTAAGCCCAGATCACACACAGACACAGAAGACATCTGGAGGGGGGGTGGGTGGGTGGGGGTTCTGGGCGGGTTGAGGGTGGACCAAATACTCTTTAAGGCTAATGTCTCCAGCGAGACACGGTGTAGCTAAAATCAACTTGGCCGCTAACCGACCCATTTGACTCAGACGCTCACAATGAAGACACAACAACTTACCTGTAAAAGAAACTTGGAGAAAAGTGTGAATGTTGCCATTTTTTCTGTTTCTTTTCGTTTTGTTTGGTTAAATTGGTAAAATAACAAACGTGACATCAGGTCAGGTTTCAGGTGTGGGCAGGTTATACTGTGCACAATTTTTGCCCTGTGAGAAGGCATGCATGGGTGAACTAATAAGGAAAACTGATCCGACAGGGCTCGGCTCGTCGTGACTGGCAGGAGGAGAAGGCACAGGACGGACTAAGGCATGCTTAATCACACTCAGATCAAGGCTCAACAGAGAGAGTGTAAGAGTGAGTGTGAGAGAGTGAGAGAGACGAGACTGTCAGTGAGTTTTGTTTTTTTCTCAGGCTTTTTCGATGCAGTTGCTTTTCACACAGTGGTAAATGCTCACAAAAAATTATAAATGAATAAAATGAAAAGAAAGAATGAGAGAGAAAAAAAAATCTTCTGGTTAATGGCACACGAAAAGCCAGGTTACGGAGTTATC
>NC_085005.1:20665182-20672682 GCF_963854185.1 Sardina pilchardus
TGTGTGTGTGTGTGTGTGTGTGTGTGTGTGTGTGTGTGTGTGTGTGTGTGTGCGCTCGGGGTCTTTTTTACCTGCGCGTGAGCTTGGAGGTGAGCTTGGTGAAGAGGTTGGTGGAGCCGCGGCTGCGCGCCTGCGAGAGCGGCGTGGCGTCGTGCGAGAGCGTGGGCGAGGCGGGCGGCCCGTTGTAGGTGGCGGTGCGGCGCTCGCGCAGCTGCCCGCCGTGGAAGGTGCTGCGGCTGGCCGTGCCGCGCGGGAAGCGCAGCCGGTCCGGCGGGGTGGCGCCGCTGCCGGTGCCGCCGCCGCCGCTGCTGACGCTGTGCGTGGACGCACCGCTGCCCGCGCCACCGCCGCTCACCCCGTGACCCCGCTGACCAGACGCCGCCGTGCTGAGAGAGGGAGGGGGGGGGGGGTGGAGAGAGGAGAGGAGAGAAAGAAGAGAGAGGCAGAGAAACACACACAGAGAGAGAGGGGGATGAGAAAGAAGAGAGGAGAGAGAAACACAGAGAGAGAGAGAGGGGGGATGAGAAAGAAGAGAGGAGAGAGAAACACACAGAGAGAGAGGGGGATGAGAAAGAAGAGAGGAGAGAGAAACACAGAGAGAGAGAGGGGGGATGAGAAAGAAGAGAGGAGAGAGAAACACAGAGAGAGAGAGAGGGGGATGAGAAAGAAGAGAGGAGAGAGAAACACAGAGCGAGAGGGGGGATGAGAAAGAAGAGAGGAGAGAGAAACAGGAAGAAACGGAGGAATTGAGAGAGAGTGAGAGAGAGAGAAGGGGAGGGAGAGAGAGAGAGAGAGAGAGAGAGAGAGAGAGAGAGAGAGAGAGGTGAGGTTATCACATCATGTCAAAGGTAAAAGGCTCAGGTTTGGAGGTGTGTGTGTGTGTGTGTGTGTGTGTCTGTGTGTGTGTGTGTGGTCTTGAAATTGTCATAGGTTTTTGAACCCAAATATGTGCGTCTATAGACTCAAATGTGTGTGTGTGTGTGTGTGTGTGTGTGTGTGTGTGTGTGTGTGTGTGTGTGTGTGCAGTTAATGTTCCAATAGATAAATATTGTTTTGTTGATGAATGTTGGTAAGTCTGTGTGTGTTTAGCGTCACAGCTTATCTTAGACTTATCAGCGTCCTTCCTGAGTCATGCTAAACTCCTGCATCTCAACTCCTGGGTCCTAACGCCCCTCAGCCATCCTACTGAACTTCACACAAAATCATACTACTCACTCCTACTCAAACTAACACTCATGTCGGATACTAAACTCTCATACTAACAAAAACACTAACAGTTGTGAACTTGAGATGTGTGTAAGTCTGCCGTAACCATCATTTTGAGGTTGACGTTAAAGGGATAATCCGGAGTGAAATGCACTTTAGATCAATTTTTCGGACTATTGGGAGTACATACGTTGAGTTGACACCAAAATCATGTCATTCGGATGTATTTTGAGAAAGTTCGCGCTCATCGTTTTTAGCCAAAACTCGTTAGCCTGGAAGTGACCGGGGCGTGTCCTTTCGCCGCTACAAAACGCTATTTTTATACCTCTTCTACTGTTCCAAACAACACTACACTTACGTGGTAGTGAGTAGAGGTTCCCTAAAGCCAAACCGAAGTATCCGCACGTCTTTATGTGGTCGGATAGAGAGTCCAGAATGAATGTAATCGAGTCCGTACCTTTCCGGAAATGTTAGTAAAGTGTTGTGAAAACGTTGCTAGTTGCAACAGCGACATTTCCGGAAAGGTACTGACTCGATTAAATTCATTCTGGACTCTCTATCCGACCACATAAAGACGTGGGGATACTTCGGTTTGGCTTTAGGGACCCTCTACTCACTACCACGTAAGTGTAGTGTTGTTTGGAACAGTAGAAGAGGTATAAAAATAGCGTTTTGTAGCGGCGAAATGACATGCCCGAGTCACCTCCAGGCTAACGAGTTTTGGCTAAAAACGGTGAGCTCGAACTTTCTCAAAATACATCCGAATGACATGATTTTGGTGTCAACTCAACGTATGTACTCCCAATAGTCCGAAAAATTGATCTAAAGTGCATTTCACTCCGGATTATCCCTTTAAGTACTTGTGCCAACATCTAATATAGCCACTTTGCTTTCCTGACAGGTGTCACAACAGTCCTACTCCCCGCCTCCCAAAGGTTGTTCCAACAGCGCTATCAGCTATTTCCCTGCACCTTAATGACCCCCTCTCCACCACATCAATTTCCCCTCCGAGTGACGGCAATGACACGGCGTTCTGGCGGCCGGAGTCTCTCAGGAGTGTGTGAGATTCATCCCCGAGAGAGATGTCCTCTTTGACCTTAGCTACACTCAGAGATCGCACACACACACACACACACACACACACACAGATCACATCACGACGGAAAGCCCAAGTGTTGCAGCCAGACGTTCCCCTACTGTCAGAGCCTCCAAAGGACGGAGACACACGGAGACACACACACACACACACACACACACACACACCTCTCCCCGACCACGCACACACAGACAAACACAAAGACACAGTTCTGGAGGCAGCTGCAAGGCTATTGGTATTCATGAGACACTTTATCACCAGCCGTCGGAGAGAGAGAGAGAGAGAGAGAGAGAGAGAGAGAGAAAGAGAGAGGTGCGCTGGCTGCCAGCGTCCTTGACCTGTTTATTCCCCTGTCATCCTCCCTTTCCATCTCTTCCTCTCTCTCTCTTTTCTCCCTTACTCCCTCTATCACACTGTCTATACAGTATATTAATCTGGCAAATCTCACCTGCTCACCTTGCTGTGTGTGTGTGTGTGTGTGTATATATGTGTGTATATGTGTATGAGAGAGTGTGCTGTGTTTGTTTAAGTGTGTGTGTGTGTGTGTGTGTGTAAACATCTGTCACTATACAAAAAAAAAAAAAAAAAAAACACTCAAGGAGCAAAATATAATGCATCACACCTCAAACATCACAATATTCACACAGTTCACACAGTTGGTTCACACAGTTCAAACCACAAACGTGTTATGTTGATCACACTACACTCATCTAGTGCACTCAGTAAAGCCCATGTGCTGCCCATGTGCTCTATGTTAATGGCAGACAACGGCCACTGTTATTAGTGGGAGTGGACACTGGACACTGGACATTGAGGGTAGAAGGTTAGTGTTGACCGGCAGAGGAGTTGCAGGGGCACTTTGTTGATTGGTTAAGACACAAAATGGCATCTTCGGCTTTTGGGGGGGGGGGGGGGGGGGTCAAATTCGAGGGGAAGGGAGGTGGATCGGCAAACGGTCACGAGCGATTTTGGTTGGAGAGGTCAGAGGTCAGAGATTAGAGATGGTGGAGGAGAGCGACGAGGGGGGGGCACACAGAGGAGAGAGAGAGAGAATGAGAGAATGAGAGACAGACAGAGATAAATAAAGTGTGAAGAAGAGAGTGAGAGAGAGAGAGAAAGAAACAGGAACGCAGTGTATGTGTGTAAGAGAGAGATAGGGACAGGTGAGAGAGAGAGAGAAACAAAGAAGAGGAAAATGAAAGGAAGAAACAGACACACAGAGAGAACAGGAGAGAGAAAAAGCAACAGAAGAGGTGGCCAGGTAGAGATGTCAAGATAGAAAATCAACAGAAAGGCAGCAGGGCGGGTAGGGGTTTTCAGACAGAGTGACCAAAGTGGACAGGGGCAGATTACACCGGTCAGGAGAAGAGTAAGAGAGCCAAACAGGATCCGAGCGCAAACAGAGATGGACACAGCGAGCCAGCGAAGGGACGAGACGGAGGACAGACATGGGCGGGCGGGGGGGGGAGAGAGTCGCTCGGATGGATGGACGTGGACATGGACGCAAGACAGACGCGTGTGAGTGTGGCGGCGGGCCCCTCTCCTCTCTGGAGGAATCCCGGAGGAGCGGTCGTGGTGGCCGGCCGGCCGGCTTACTTGGCAGCGGAGGCGGAGGAGGAGGAGGAGGCCGAGGCGTCGGCCGGTGGCAGGCCGGCGGCGCGGCAGGAGTGGCCGGAGGCCGAGAGCGAGAGCCCGCGCTGGTGCCGCAGGCGGCCGGGCCCGGCACACGCCATGATGGCCGAGGCGTAGGCGGACGCAGACGCAGACGCGCCAGTGCCGCACGCAGACACTTCACTCATGCTATGGGGGGGGAGGGGGGGAGGTAGTGGTCAGGGAGTGTGTGTGTGTGTGTGTGTGTGTGTGTGAGTGTGTGTGTGGGAAAGATGATGAGGAGGGGTGGGGGCAGAGAAAGAGGGTATCCATTTTTTAAACAAGGAAATGCATAGGAAGAAACTTTAGTTGCAAGGGCAAAGAAACTGAGTTCATTCAAATAATAATAAATAATAATAAATAATAATGAAATTATAATAATAATAATAATAATAACAATAATAATAATAATAATAATTAATAATAGAAGAAAAAAATCAAAGCAAAGAGGAAATAAAAAGACAGCAGCCAAGTCAGTAATGATTTGAACAGAAGAGAGAAAGAAACAAGTCAGAGAGTGAGCGGGAGATGAAGAAACAATGAGAGTGAGTGATACAAGTGCAACAAGAAAGAGAGGAAGAGAGGGTAGGATAGGGGGAATCAAAGAAATAAAAGACAGAAAGAGGAGAGAGCAAGAAAATGAGAGACTAAGAGAGAGAGAGAGAGAGAGAGAGAGAGAGAAAGACTGAAAGAGAGAGAGAGAGAGAGCAAGTAGGTGTGTGTGTGTGTATGTGAGTGACAGAGAGAGAGAGAGAGAGAGAGAAGCTGGCTGTTTGCTGTAAGCACACCCCAGCCCTGCTGTTGTATTGAGCTGAGTTAGGTTGGGTCTCAATGGCGCTGCGGTACGAGGAACAGGATGACCCCCCATCTGGAGTGGAACACTCACCGCCAGGGCTGTTCCTCAGGATTTAGTCACAGACCAGAACACAGCTAAAAGCCAGGAAGTGTGTGTGTGTGTGTGTGTGTGTGAGTGTGTGTGTGTATGTTTGTGTATGGGGGAAGGGGGTGGGGAGAGTCTGCTTTATCCTGCCCTACAAAAGCTTCTCAATGACAGCAACTCTCCCTCCAGGCTGCAGTTCACCATCATGGCCACTAAGTGCTGCTGCTGAGCGCATGTTTTTTTTTCTAATCACCTTTGTTTGTTTCCTGGTGGCTTCTAATGAATGAGTGATTTGGGGAGGGGCGGCATGACTGGTCTCACCAAGTGTGTTTAAGGTACTGGGGACAGTGCTGAAGTTTATAATCCAGAGTTGCTAAGATCGGTTTGATACATATCCTCATGCTAGTGACGTTTGGTTTGCTGGTTAAATTCGGTTTTTTTTTATATGACATTAAAAAAAAAGATTTTGTTTCAAGTAAACAAACCAACAGCTGACTGAGTTTGGTGGTGCCACGTCAGCGATGTGTAGAAGTGTGTGTTCCGTGGTGGCTGAAATGGTGGTAGAGATTCAGGTGGTGTCTGGAATGAAGCATTCCCATCTCTAGGTTGGTCTGCCAGGACGACTGTGTGTGCGTGTGTGTGTGTGTGTGTGCGTGTGTGTGTGTGTGTTGGAGACCTACCTGTTCTCCTTGCCGTTCTGGATGACTGAGTGCCGGTCAGTTGCATTCCGCTCGCTGCACACATAGGTGTTTCTCCGGGTCATACCGCTGGTCACCGTGCTCTGTGTGTGTGTGTGTGTGTGTGTGTGGTCAGGGCAGTTAAGGGAGATAAAACACACTGTTAGACTCCGTCAGGTAACATCTGACAGAAAATTACTTGCAAACAAAGTACTAAAGCTGCACTTAAAAGTGTGAATAAGTCACTGCCCTACAGCAAGACAATTAGCTAAAAACTATGTTGTCAATTGCTGTGGTTAAACCCAGGAAGTTATCAGTTGGTATGTTCTATTACACTTGGCTTCAAAATGCAAGTGGACAGTGCTAGATAGAGTGGAGTGCACTGATAAAGCAGCATTGCTAAAAGCAAGTAGCTGCTAAAAATTAATGCATGTAAATGCAAATGATGGTTTCAAAACACATCCAGCACTAAATTCAAGCATAAATACAGTATGTAAATATGCAAATGTAAATATGCTATCAGAGATAAAAAAAAAGACAAAAACATACTATCAAATATCCTGTTTACACTTGGTTTCAAAACGCATCCAGCACTAAATACAAGCGTACATATGTAAATATGCAAATGTAAATATGCTATCAGAGATAAAAAAGACAAAAAACATACTATCAAGTATCCTGTTTACACTTGGTTTCAAAACACATCCAGCACTAAATTCAAGCATAAATACAGTATGTAAATATGCAAATGTAAATATGCTATCAGAGATGAAAAAGACAAAAAACATACTATCAAATATCCTGTTTACACTTGGTTTCAAAACGCATTCAGCACTAAATACAAGCGCACATGACCATCAAGCTGCACTATCGTCCGACCACCATTAGCCGAGGACTGGGATGCATAGGACTACTCAGAGGGTGCCTCTCATTTGGTGTTTTACACACCCTTCCTTCGTTCCTCGATTCCTCGTCCTCACTGATCTAGATAGAGAATGATGGGGCGGCAACAATGGGAGTGTCTATCCAGAGTTAGTTATAGATCAGTGGGAACGCCCCTTGAGGATCGAGCATCGAGGATCGAGGAGTGTTTGAGAGCCGCCCAGAGTATTTTTTGTAGTGCCCATGTGTCCTGATACATCTCAAACTAGGAGACAAGGAGACAAGGATACAAGGAGACAAGGACACTTCTCGTGGAAGTCGCACAGGCAGTACTGAAATCTGAACACAAGCGGTCACCAATGTCCTCGGGCTGTACACCTCCGACACCTGACACGCAGGTGTTAACAGCGACACGTCGCCGCTGTCCACTCGTGATGCGATCGTCCGAGACGCATTTCGAAACCGAGCGTAAACACGACCTCACAAGCCCACGCGACTTGATCCGCCGGCCCCCCTTCACATGTCCTAAGCTAACAGTCAAGGCTAGCGCGCTTAAGTGATCATGCCGCCCCCCCCCCCCCCCCCCCCCCTTCAGTCCTCCACAGGAATGACAGCTGGCGTGTGTGAAGACTCGGGGCTGGGATCTAATGTGACAAGACAGGGGTGTGAATGTGTGTGTGTGTGTGTGTGTGAGTGGTCTATGAACGTGTTCTATGTTGCTTTAAAGAAAACCGCCTTAAGTACATGCTCTTGTGTATGTGTGTGTGTGCTTGTGTGCGTGTTTCAAAAACGTGTTCTCTGTTGCTTGAAAAAATGCCCTGCATACATGCACTTGTGTGTGTGTATGTGTGTGTGTGTGTGTGTTTGTGTGGTTCAAAAACATGTTCTATGCTGCTTGAAAAAATGCCCTGAGTACATGCACTTGTGTGTGTGTGTGTGTGTGTGTGTGTGTGTGTGTGCGTGTGTGTGTGTGTGTGTGTGTGTGTGTCTGTACACTCACGCCGGGGGCAGCGGCGCCCTTCTTGCGGTCGGGGATGTCGGCCTTGTTGGGGTTGTTGGCGCTGCCCAGGAGGGGCTGGACGGGGCCACGCCGCGGCTGCCCGAGGAGC
>NC_085005.1:20687682-20690182 GCF_963854185.1 Sardina pilchardus
CATGGCATGTTGGTCCAAAATACTATTGGAATGCTGACGTTGTCCTGCACTTCTAGTCCGACACTACGTCACCGGGTCGTTACAAATTAGGACTGAAACGCCCCAACACCTGCTGCCCTGATTAGCCTACCTGTGATAAGCCATGTCTGCAGCACTCATTCCCAGATTGACACGAAATCACCATGGTTGATTGGTTGCAGCAGTGCTGCACTCTCTCTCCAAATTTCAGAACGTCTCGCCCATTTTCAAAGCCGTTTTCAGAAATGTGAAGTGGGTGGAGTTATGGGGTGAAGTGACTCTTTAAGTCACTTGAAAATCACCACATCATGCTGAGAAAGTTTAAAAAATAACTGCAAGCGCTATCCTTAATTTGTTAAGTCTATTGACGCTCAGGAGGATTCAGCACCCAGTTGTTAATAAACCAAGGTGTTAAGCATGTTGGCCCCTTTTTTTACTCTCATGGTTACAAGGTTAAGGTGAGTTATGGTGATGAGGTATATCAAGTTTTATATTGTGATTTTGTGCAACAGTACAGAATATGAGATGACTGACTGTCTCACACATCACACCACACACACACACACACACACACACACACACACACACACACAGTTGAGGCCTAAGGCCTACTTACCTCCACTTGCATATTCCATGATCAGGTATAAGGTCTTTTCCGTCTCAATGACTTCAAACAGCTTTACTGTGGGAGTGACAGGAAGAGAAGGGAGGAGGAGAGAGAGAAGGGGGGAAAAAAGAAAGAAAGCGAAAGTGTGAACAACAAGATTCCCGGTTGCTTAAAACTCACTCCTGCACTCTTAAAAGCAAAAACACAAAGACAATAAGTATATAAATAAACAAATACATACAAAACCTAACAAAAAAACAAACAAACAAACAAACAAATCACTGCATGACATCAGCCAATCAGGGAAGCACAAGCCCTGATTAAAAATGGATGTCTTTCCTGTGCTGTGCTGTGCTCTGGAGAAAAGCCTCTTCTAAACGTCTTACTGGCCGGCTAAAATAATGATGCAGACAAGATGAGTCCCGGCAGAGCAGAACACAGACGAGTCGGACATTATCACGGCCAACAGCCTCACTCTCTTATCATCACTGACCACAGTCAACAGCCGGAGGGGGACTGTGGGCGGCAGACCCAGATTCGCCCCGGGGCAGTCGCCATCTAAAGCAACGACTGTACTTTTTGCACATACTGTACGGGTGTGCATATCTCCCTTATAAGACGATTTGATTTGGTGTCTAGACGCACAAGCTACGATACGATTTTACAGACGCTTTAACACAGAACGATTCGGTGCGATTTGATGTGACGCAAATTCGGTTTCCAATACACATCGGTTCATCTTTACATCTTGATACACATCACGCCTGCATCATACACAGCCAGCAGGATTGACTGTGGATCCTTTGTCTGTGTCTGTGACTGTCTGTGACTGTGTCTGTGACTGTGTCTGTGACTGTGTCTGTGACTGTGTCTGTGACTGTGTCTGTGACTGTGTCTGCGTCTGTGTCTGTGTCTGTGACTGCGTCTGTGACTGCGTCTGTGAGAGAGAGAGAGAAATACAGATGTACAGAAAGGAAAACATAAGAGGCAGCAAGGGAGAGAAAAAGGAGAAAGAGAAGAGAGAGAGAGACAAAGAGAGTGTGTGTGTGTGTGTGTGTGTGTGTGTGTGTGTGTGTGTGTGTGTGGTGCGTAGTGTACGGGGTTGCAGCAACCACTCAATACCCATTAGAATCGCTGCACATCTAATTCAATTACTTCCCCTGATGGCTCCGACTCCCCCAACCCCTGCAGTTCTACTGCCCTGGCCGGGGCTAATGAGAGGCATAGGGGCACTTTGAGGAGAGGAAGGCAGCTGTGATTGAGTGCTGCCTAAATCCAAGTGATTCAGGGGTGGAACTGAGAGTCAACGAGTAGGTAGCCTACGTGTGGGGCCATGACACAAATTAGCAGATAGAGACGGAGACTAACACACACACACACACAGATTCCAACTCCAAAATCTAATAACAAAACACATACAGTGACAGCATGAGCCGCGAATGTGTGTTTGTGTGTGTGTGTGTGCATGTGGGAGTTCACACTCGAAGGGTGAAAATCTGCCCTCCCTTTTTTTTTGGGTCAGGGAGGAGAGTTTCAGATGTCCACCCCGCACAATCCAAACACGAGTTAATGAACGGCGGTGGCGGCGGCGGCGGAAACCCAAGGACTTAAGTGGGCGCTGACCGAAGAGCGCTTAGCCGTAGAACCGGCTCGCCTTACACCGGCCCGAGGTCCCGCCTAATCGCTCCGCAGAAAGCCTTGTTGTCTTTTGCGCTTTGTGTGATGCTTGGCGGCGCATTAAAGGAGGTGGACTTGGCTGGACTTTGGGGGTCATGTTCAGGGCTCTTAAGCTCTCCATTCACAAGTCCAGGCCGACAGGATCTCTCCTTGTTGTTTTTTTTAAAGGGAAATAAAAAAAAAAAATCCATGGCATGC
>NC_085005.1:20697682-20700182 GCF_963854185.1 Sardina pilchardus
ACACACACACACACGCACACGCACACACCCCCTCCGTGCTCACCGCGTCTCCATTTAAACGAGATCATCCCTGGAAACTTTGCCTACTCAGGGACCAACTTTTAGAGAGTGCGACTGGAAAAAAAATCTATGTCGCAATGTTGCACCTGACGCTGCTCGGGTGAAAGCATAGGCTATATATTTCGCAAGTTTTCATTATAGACTATGCGTGCAACTTTACCAAACAGTAGGCCTATAAAAGTAAACCCCCTCGCCTTGGCCCGCTTTCTCTCGCTCTTCCTCTCCCTCTCGTGCGCACTCAATGGACACCCGACCCTCGACATGCACATTTAATCCAAATAAAACATTCACAATTGTGAAAGCAATGACGCATAGAAGACTAGCTAAATCATTTTTAAAATCCGTTTAGCATAAATAATTAGCATGCTGCACAGATTTGATTAAAACTCTTGCATCTCAATGGCAATGTTTTCCAACTCAAAAACTCAAAAGGGCCTGTCCCCAGGAGAACAAGTGTTAGCCTACCTTGAAACTTAAAGACACGTGGGGAAACGGAGCAGTCCAACCAGTAAAAGCTAGCCAACTAGCCTATTTTGTTTACAATTGTTTGAGGCTTCAGCCAGACAGCTGAATTAAAGAGGTGGAGTTGTATATGAACAGGTTATAATAGGCTATAGGCTATAATCTGCATAGTGTGCCGTTATGAATATCAGAAATTAAGGATTTTCTCTTTTTATATATCTTATTATATATAATATTATATAGATGTAATATAATACTCTGGTGTTCCAAGGTAGGCTATTTAAATGTTATTTAATAAAAATAATAATAATAATAAAAAAATCCAAACACCGTTATAATAAGCCTATGACAATAAAATTTGTTTTGGTTGAAATCAACAAATAATCGTGATAATTAATCGTGATATCAATATTGCTCAAAATAATCGTGATAATCATTTTGGCCATTATCGTGCAGCCCTAACATATAGCATCCATATGGACACAGCACAGGAGACCAGACCACAGGAGAGACATATAGCATCCATATGGACACAGCACAGGAGACCAGACCACAGGAGAGACATATAGCATCCATATGTACACAGCTCAGTAGAGACATATAGCACCCATATGGACACAGCTCAGTAGAGACATATAGCATCCATATGGACACAGCACAGTAGAGCAGACCACAGGAGAGACATATAGCATCCATATGGACACAGCACAGGAGACCAGACCACAGGAGAGACATATAGCATCCATATGTACACAGCTCAGTAGAGACATATAGCACCCATATGGACACAGCTCAGTAGAGACATATAGCATCCATATGGACACAGCACAGTAGAGCAGACCACAGGAGAGACATATAGCATCCATATGGACACAGCACAGTAGAGCAGACCACAGGAGAGACATATAGCACCCATATGGACACAGCACAGGAGACCACTGAAGAGACATATAGCACCCATATGGACACAGCTCAGTAGAGACATATAGCACCCATATGGACACAGCACAGTAGAGACATATAGCACCCATATGGACACAGCACAGGAGACCAGACCACAGGAGAGAGATATAGCACCCATATGGACACTGCACAGGAGACCAGACCACAGGAGAGAGATATAGCACTCATATAGACATCAGACAAGAGGGAAGAAAGAGGGGGCAAAGAGAATGAAGGACAGGAAAGAAGGGAATGGAAGAGAGTGAAAGAAGGGAATGGGGGAGAGAAAGAGAGAGAGAGAGAGAGAAGGGAATAAAGCCATACAGGAGGGAGAAGCAAAGGAGAGGTGAAAACCCTCCCCTCCTCCCCAGAAAGCCACTAATCACCGTGGGCTAATTAAAGAGAGGAGTCTCCTTCACTAACGAGCGGATGCCCACCAGACCAAACCAGACGAGACCAGATGAGGATGGGGATGACGACGGGCCTGTCTAGGCAGGCTGCAGCCAGCATCAGCTGCTGGTGTGTGTCTCTGTGTGTGTGTGTGTGTGTGTGTGTGTGTGTGTGTTGTGTTAAGTGAAAGAGAAAGACAAAGAAAGAGA
The DNA here is from genome assembly GCF_963854185.1 of Sardina pilchardus. NCBI lineage: Eukaryota > Metazoa > Chordata > Actinopteri > Clupeiformes > Clupeidae > Sardina > Sardina pilchardus. The sequence continues at coordinate 20,699,746 of NC_085005.1, forward strand.
GTGTGTGTGTGTTTGCGTATGTGAGTTCCTTTTGGCCCTACTCAGCAGGAACAGCAGACAGACTCCCTCTTGGAGAGAGAGAGAGAGAGAGAGAGAGAGAGAGAGCGAGAGAGAGAGACTGCACAGGGCCCATGGCTCATTGGCCACATCCTGCACATGTAATGACTAAATAGGATGAAAGAATGCCACGCGTTCCCCCTCACGACACCACAGCCGACCGCTACGAGCTCTCCGAGGTTCTCTGGCCACACGCTGCCACGGTCGTCATGGGCACGCCTCAACAGCAGTCGCAGAACCGGGAGGAGAACCATATATCAGACACATTTAAAAGGAACACAGCAATTTTTTTTTGGGGGGGGGGGAATGAGCTTTTATTGCATTCTATTCCACAGTAAGTCAAGAGGATACACTTCTCTTCTCTGTGTGTGCAAGAACCC
>NC_085005.1:20705182-20715182 GCF_963854185.1 Sardina pilchardus
TCATAAGATCCACCATCACGCTCACTTCCAATTGAACTAGCACAGACAAGGGTGTCTGGTGTCTCACTGTGGGCGGACACACTGAGAAGAGCAGCGTGCTGCAGCATTCGCAGCCTTCGTGTTTCCTTTAGCTCGACTACAAGACCCAGCTAAAAACACAATCAAGGTCATGGGGTCAAAGGCTTGATACTTAGAAAGTGCATACTACAAGGCAAGGCAAGGCAAGGCAAGGCAGTTTATTTATATAGCACATTTTATACGTGCACTTCAAAGTGCTTCACACAGATATACACAAATATGTAGTCACTCAGTCAGTACATAATGGTCATTAAAATGAAATATAAATGCAGGTGTAAAATAGTTACAAGTGTGCATACTGTGTAGGCATGCAGTATACTGAGAGGCGGCAGGTGTAGCTAGAAGCAGCAGGCCACTTTATAGTACGGTAGTGGAGGAGTGAATGAACGGACATGTTTGATGTTTTCTGTGCTGCTACAGTACGTGACTGATCTGTGTGTGTGTGTGTGTGTGTGTGTGTGTGTGTGTGTGTGTGTGTGTGTGTGTGTGTGTGTGTGTCAGTGCCTGGGGGTATAGTACGGTAGTGGAGGAGTGAATGAACGGACATGTTTGATGTTTTCTGTGCTGCTACAGTACGTGACTGACACACATGTGCTAAGGGAGGCTGGGTGGTTTTGGAAGCCCCGGTAACCGTGGTAACGCTGCCACCTGTGAGCCCACACAGACACACACACACACACACACACACACACACACACACACACAGCCAGCGGCAAGGCTCCACAGGAAACGTCTGCGAGAGGGGAGGCTGGGTGTTGTGTGTGTGCGCAGCCCACTCAGACTGGGTGGAGATGTCGGTGAGAAAAGCCTACGCCCACAATCACCCCACACACACACACACACACACACAAGCAGAAACCACACACACATAAGCAGAAACCACATCCATACAGCCATACACACACACAAACACAAACTTCTATGTGCATACACACCCACATAGACAAATGCATACTCATGTCCACACACACACACACACACACACACACACACACACACACAGACACAGATGCACAAACACACCTCACAGGGTGCAGAGCGAGAACATGATCAAACTGCAGGGTCAAGAAGACACATCACAGCTGCTGACGTCTTTTCCTCAGAAGGGAGTAACCAGGGCTCAAAATTAGCACCAGCCAAATGCTGGTACATTTTGAAGTTGGCTGGTAGATTTCAGACAGAAAATATGTATTTCCTAATGAATGGCTGGTGGATTTCACCAGCTTATCTGTCTCTGGCTGGTAGATATTCACATTTCAAAAAGTTAATTTTGACCCCTGGGAGTAACACATGCTTTCAACACACCACACACACACAGACGCACGCACGTATGCACGCACAGAGTCATACACACACTTAATGGATCTTCACAGAAACTCCATGTATCTGAAAATCACTAACTTCCCATTAGCCCCACACACACACACACACACACACACACACACACACACACACACACACACACACACACACACACACACACACACACACACACACACACACACACACACACACACACACACACACACACACACACACACACACACACACACACACACACACACACACACACACACACACACACACACACACACACACACACACACACACACACACACACACACACACACACACACACACACACACTAGCAGATGAGGAGGTCATTACAATGGCTGTGTGAGCCAGCTCTGAGTCTGGACGTGAGCTAACCTGCATACCATCAGCGCTCCTTTGAAGCAAACATTCCAATGCTGCAGTATTCATCTCTCGGTCGCTCCCCAGCACTGAATATGTGAGCCAGGAGGATATGTGAGCCAGGAACACACACACACACACACATACACACACACACACACACACGCACCTCCAATGCATAGATGCACTAAACACAGACAGGCAGTGAAAACTATACATCTCCACACACTCAGTTAAGCTGACAAATGCATATGCACGCACACACACGTTTGACTGGCGTTGATAAGGCTTTGATGCATCTGTAGACTAGTCATACGACTCTCTGTTGTGGCAGTACTGGAAGAAAGTGATCCCACTCCAGCAGAGAGCAGACTCAGGTCTAATAGACACGGGCCGATGTGATATCCCTGTTTTCAGTTTCACATCATTCACTCACTCAGCAAGACTGGAAGTAAAATGAGACATGCTTCGAATCGCTTCACCTACAGGAGAAAGTAATTAATAGTCGCACCAAAGTTTTTAAAGGTGGTAAGGAGGGGGGTCAGGTGAATGTGTGTGTGTGTGTGTGTGTGTGTGTGTGTCTGTACATGTGTGTTCCTGTCTCAGAAGCACCAGATGCTGTTGAGGGCGACCCTGGGGGTTCTGTGTGTGTGTGTGTGTGTGTGTGTGTGTGTGTGTGTGTGTGTATGTACAGTATGTGTGTGAGGCTGAACTAGAATGACAGGTGCAGGTAGGGAGAACACAGCACCTGGTTAGTAGGGCTGCCATTTCACCACAATGAGAGCAGAGAGGGAGGGAGGAATATAGCAACAAACACCAGGCTAGCAGAGAGCAGTGTGTGTGTGTGTGTGTGTACGTGTGTGTGGTCGGAGGCAAACAATGGAAACAGCGTAATATAAACGGGTTCCATCTACCTGCTGTTAGTGTTGGAAAAAGAGAGCACAACAGACAAAATGAAACACACACACACACACGTTTTAATACTCTCTAGCAGGGGGATGTGTGTAAAAGAGAAAATTTCTCTAGGTGCCACAAAAACACCCACACACGTAGATAATGCTCCACCCCCTGACATGCTAAACGCAGACACACATGCATACACAAAACAAAACACATGTCACACACACACACACAAGAGAGAGTCAGTCGCACACACATACACACACTCAAAAATACACACACATACCACATATCACACACACACAAACAACAGAGAGAGAGAGGGAGAGAGAGAGAAGAGAAGAGAAGAGAGAGGGAGGGAGAGAAACACACACACACACACAGACACACACACACACACACATAAAAAACACATATCACACACACACGCACAGAGGGATCTCTGGGCTGGCCTAATTGGCCAATGGCCCACTTTCCTCTCTGCAGCCCGTTAACGTGTTTTCCTCCCTAACTTCCTCTCGCTGCACACTTCCCCCTTTGCTGCACCCAGGCATTAGCTAGCCAGCATGCACTCCACTCGCCTGCTCACTGTACTGTGTGTGCCAAAGAGTCAGTGTCCATCAATGTGTGTGTGTGTGTGTGTGTGTGTGTGTGTGTGTGTGTGTGTGTGTGTGTGTTTATTTGTATGTTCATGTATGTTGCATGTGTATGTGTGTGTGTATGTGTGTGTGTGTGTTCATGTATGTTGCATGTGTGAGAGAGTAAGCATCCATATGTGCGTGCGTGTGTGTGTGTGTGTGTGTACGGTGCACGTGTGAAGCGGAGAGCGTGGCGTTCCCATGTCCCGTCCCCCCCCCCCCACACACACACACACACACACACACACACACAACGGCACTTTCCCCCCGCCGGTTCCCGCCGTTCCTTTTCTTAGCCAGTCGGCTGAGGAGACGTGCCTGCTCCGTTGCCATGGCGCCCAGTGGAGGGGGGGGGGGCAACCCCCTGCAAACACACACACACTCACGCTCGGGAAAGATGGACCTGCCTCTCTAGCACGCCACTCCAACAACACTGTGAGTATGCACACGCACACACACACACACTCTCCACTCCAATAACACTGTGAGGATGTGAAGGTATGGATGGGGAGGAAGAAATGCCTGCAGTAGAGAGACTAAACCGGGAAGACAGGCACTGGGCAATGTTATGGGAGAGTACCGGTATGCTTTGAACTCCACTATAAACAGGTGAGCTTAACCCTACACACACACACACACACACACACACACACACACACACACACACACACACACACACACACACACACACACACACACACACACACACACACACACACACACACACACACACACACACACACACACACACACACACACACACACACACACACACACACACACACACACACACACACACACACACACACACTCTTAGACAAATCTGGCCGCTGTCTAGATCCTTCCTTTCATTGCCAGACATGAGCAACAGCACAACTCCAACTGGCTTTCCACTGTGAGTCTGGCCTGAAGTCTGGCCTGTGAGTCTGGCCTGGACGCAGTTCTCGCTTCTCATCCCTGCTGTGACTGCTGACAGACTCATCAACATACCACAGGTCTACTGATATGGTCACATGATGCTGGGTGACTAGACAGGCTGGTAAGGAAGGCTGGCTCTGTTGTGGGAGCTGATCTGGAGTGCATCACTTCAGTATCAGACAAAAGGACCCTGAACAAGCTACACAGCATCCTGGACAATGACTGTCATCCACTCTACAGCACTATCATACAGCAGAAGAGCTTGATCAGCTGGAGACTACGCTCCATGACATGCACAACAGACAGACTGAGAAAGTCATTTGTACCCAGGGCCATACAACTGTACAATGCTTCACTGAAGGGAAAAGGAGAGTTGGACTTCTATGCATAGTATATCTGCACCTCCACCCTCTTATACACTTACATGGCATGGCTTACATGTCTACCCTCATGTCTAACTCTTATATTATTACTATGTTAAGTTTATTTTAATTGTCCATATATTTATATTAGTACTGTTATTATTATTACTATGCTTACATTTTGTACTGTACATATTTATTACTGGTCACTAGAATTTAATCTTGCACTGTTGGACTTATTTGCACTATACCAACTTGACACACACCTCAGACTGGATCACAGTACCAATCCTCAGTACATTCATGCATACCTTATCTATAGTATTCTACTGCTCCTTTAGTCATGTTGATTGTTGATTTGCTTTTTAATTTTCCTGTTTACATTGTTTACATTGTACTGTATGTTGTGTGTGGTGTCTTAAGCTGCTGGGACCTTGAATTTCCCCTTGGGGATCAATAAAGTATCTATCTATCTATCTATCTATCTATCTGATGACCTGTCTATGATACACAATAGCCAGGTCAGCACCAGTCCTTAGCTGGGACAATGGTAACCCCACCAAAACATCCTGCCGCTATTCTGGAGATAGCATTTAATGCAGAGTTGCAAAAAAACTCCCATTTCCCAGTGGGTAATGTGTGTCCTGCTACTAGGTACATTTTAAGCGTAAGTGGGACAGAGCACAAGTTACAGAAACCACACACACACACACACACACACAGGTGCATACCAGCTTGCCTTAAGCTGGGAACAGACCTCGCCATTTTTAAGCCCGATTCTGAAAAAGCATGGAAAGTCTGTGACAATCACTCCGATTTCCATGACTACTCGTATATTACTCTTCTGAATCAGCTCTTCTGAATCAGCACCACACAGAGCAAATATGCACTCGCCTAAGGCACACTATCCCATAGCTGAGGCTAAGCATCATTCCAGAAGTGGGAAATAGGAATACCAATTTATGATACTGGTCATCCAACCAACAGCCAAGATTATGGGAGCATGGTATCCAGGATTTTGCTGGGGGACAGTGTCCATAACGGTGCTAGGAAGGATGGTGTCAGAATCTGAAGTTAGTGAAATTTCGCCAGCAAGGGTTGAAACAGAGGATTTTTGAGTGCACCATGTGAAGGGTTTTGCAAGATTGCATCGCACATAAACTTGCTTAAGGTTGAGGCAAGTTAGGCCCACTATTCCACAGTTGAGGTTATGCATCACTCTAGAAGTGGGGCTTAGATATCTCCAACTTCTACACCTAATCACATGTTAAAGAGATGTTGTGTACAGAATGAGGAATGGGCCCAAACTGCTGATGAATATAGGAGAACCTAACGCATGAACATCCTTCTATGACAGATGAGAGGGAATCTCCCATTGCAAACAAACTCGCACCACATCAAGGGAACCCCGTACATCTGCCACTGACACATCCTGTGCAAAAACAACACCACAGACTACAAAAAGAGCCCACTCCTCTGTAACCAAAACACTGCAGCTTCAAACGCACTTGGGACAAAAGTGTGGCCCCGCACAGACTAAACAACGCTCGTCCACGGCTACTTGCCGAATAAAGACAACGTAATTGCGCCAGCCACCAGTCCAAACACAAAAAACGAAAAGCGAAACAATACACAGCGACTGTTCCTGGGGATTAAAAAAAAAAAAAACGCCTGGATTCCAGAATTCCATCAATACCAGAGGTATGAGAAAGACACACAAACGCAGACGCAGCGCCGCAGGTCCGCTTTGTCAGGACCTTTGACCTCCGAGCCGGTGCTCGCCTGCTCAGAATAGTCGCATTGTTGGAGGGAACCCACTTGTCATTCAGCTGTATTAGGCAACAGCCAATGACGGCACTGTGGGAGGTTAGGGAGTCTGTTAGACACATCTTCCGAGATTTCCCAACCGATGAGGGGGGGGGGCGGCTGGACAAAAGTCAGACCAGAAGTAGTGTATGTGAGTGTGTGTGTGTGTGTGTGTATGCGCTTGTATGTGTGTGTGGGAGAGATATTATGTGTCGATAAACTCCGGAATGTTCTATGAGGGTCTTCGCCGTGGTGGAGAGAGCGGCAGCTCGCTGGCTCACTGGCTCGCTCGCTCAGTCGCTTCGCCGGCCTTCCTGTGGTTTAGCGCCTCAAAACCGAGCGCGAGATTACAGCCCTGGGAACGACGACCTGTGACCTCTGTGGCCAGAAGCCAAACCAAACGCTTCGACTCTCTCCCAGCGTGAGGAGCAAGAGAGGCAGGCCAGGGGAAGAGGAACCCTGAGTGAGTCAGATCTCTTTATCAACGGCACAAAGAAAAGAAACGACAGGAGTCGGTGGTGGGTCTGTGTGTGTGTGTGTGTGTGTGTGTGTGTGTGTGTGTGTGTGTGTGTGAGAGAGACAGGGATGAATGGTAAAATAGAGTGATAAGAGAGAGTAGTAGAAAAGAAATAAACCAAGAAAACAAGCAAAGACAGAGAGACAAGAACTAATCTGCTTAGCAGTCATCTTTCTTATGCTGTTCTGAGTTGTCCTGACGGTGACCTGTCAATGTACACACACGCACACACACGTACACACACGCACACACACGCACACACACAGACACACACACACAGACACACACACACAAGATGGCTTAGCTCCTGTCCCAGTCTAACCTCCCTTCATCCTGGATTCCCCATTCCTCTTGCTCGGTCCTGGACGGGGGCAGCTCAGTCTAGGAGGAAGCAGCCGCAGGACAACTAAGGACACGTCACATTAAAAGACCGTCAGGGAGGGCTCACACACTGTGAGAGTGAGTGCGTGTGATGCATGAGAGAGAGAGTGATAGAGAGAGTGAGTGAGTGAGTAAGTGAATGAATAAGTGTGTGTGTCTGTGTGTGTGAGAGAGAGAGCGAGAAACTGAGAAAAGTGATGTGTTAAAAAAGAGGGTATGAGCAAAAATGAGAGCTCTGTGTGTGTGTTTGTGTGTGTGTGTGTATGCATGTGTGTGTTTGTGCTTGTGTGTACATCTGTAAGTCATGTGAACTGTTTACAAAATTGAAATGGCTTACTGACTTCAACTCGCTGTGACGCTACACAATTAGATTGCTAACCTTAAAGGCCCAGACATTTGAATGCGGAGCTGAGGGGCATTTTTGGGAGGTAACCAAGTGAGCGCAAAAACAATCTGTGCCGCAAAACAACACAACACAACACAAGCCCAGGGAGCCCTGAGTAATTTAAATGGCGACTGACAGGAGGAGAGGGTTCACAAGGTAATTAAATAACGCAAGGATTTGGGTCAGAGCATATTTAAGAGAGGACAAGAGGGAAACGAGCAAAGGGAGGGAGGGAGAGAGAGAGGGAGAGGGGGAGGAGAGAAAGAGAGAGAGAGAGAGAGAGGGAGGGAGGGTAAGAGAGGGGGGGATGGATAGAAGGACAGAGAGAGGGAGAGAGGGGGATGGATGGTTATATACAGATAGAGGAAAGCAAAAAGGTTATTACTTTGAATAGCAAACATGAACGCTAGCATTGGGGGATGCTCCAGTGAAGTCCAAAGGATGGCAGAGCTGGCTTAAAGACCGCGACAGAAACGTAGCCACTCACAGGGCAGGGGACTGTCACTTTCCTAGCCAGACGCTCACTACTCTACGCCATTGTTCTAATAGCTAAACAAACCCATTTACGGGTCCGAGTGCCCACGGGGACCCAGGTTCGAATCCGGCCTGCGGTCATGTCCCGATCCCGCCCCATCTCTCTCTCCCACTTGTTTCCTGTCTACCTCTTCACTGTCCTATACTAATAAAGGCAAAAAGGCCAAAACATATACTTAAAAACAAATAATAAAGTAGTGAAGTGCCTAACATAACAGCGGTGACACAAGTTCCGAGCAGCACGATAGTGATTGCATGTGTATGAAAATGACCAACCATTGCCCGTGTGCACAGACCAACGATGTAACTGAGTAACAACTCTGTTTCTAATCGTAATGGTCTGAGGCTCATACAACAGCCATACCAATGGTGTAAAGTCATGGGCTCCAGTTTCCTTGGGAGTGTGTGCCTGAGCAGCAGGCTCTCATTGTTCACCTCTGAGTCGCAAACGTCAACGCTAGCTCAGCTGAGAGGTATTTCCGAGCCAACGAGAGCATCACGGCGGCAGCCCACACAAGCGCCGGTGAGCAGTCGGTGACTCAGCTGGGAAGCAGGGCATGCTGGGAAATCAAACTGACGGGAAAGAGAAAAAAAAAGTAGGGTGGGAAGTTCCGATTGGTGGTACGGACTTATCTGGGGTGTGGGGTGGGAGGGAGAAAAAGTACCAAACGTTTTCCAAAAATATCCGCACGGTCTGCTGGGAACACCTGGGATTGATGGCCGAGGGGCCAGGTAGTCTTGCGCACAAAGGAAGAGACTGGCTTAACTAAATCACTGGAAAGAGATGCTCTGAGACAGAAACAAAACAGCGAATCAAAATCAGATGATGCGAACATACAACTGCAAAGCAGCGAGAGTGGGGCCCTGTTTCTGCTTCGGAGAGAAAACTGGAGTCGTTTGTCTAGAGACGAGACTCCCACGGATATCAGCACGGCGTCCGCGCAGACAATCTCAAATCCAGACACAATAACAGCAGCAGCGGCGGCGGCGTCAGTGGCAGCCACGTCGTCGCGAGTAAACAAACAGAGCGACACAACAGCCTCTCTCGGTTTGCCTCTTTCTCTCGGCGTATCTCTCCCCTCTTTCGGTCTCTCTCTCTTACTGTCTCTATCTGTCTGTCTCTCACTCACTGACTGTCTGTGTACCCGTCTTTCTCTCTCTTTGTCTCTTTATCCCTCTCTCTCTCTCTCTCCCTCTTTCCCTTTCTCTCTGTGTCTGTATCTCTCCCACTTCTCTCTCTCTCTCCCTCTCTCCCTGAAACCTTTGAATGAGGTCAGTGCCAGAAGTGGGGCTGGCCCACATAGCACATAGCCGCCTGCAGACAGCAGAGACAACGGCCCTCCAAAAACCTCCACTTCTTTCCCATTCTTCATTCCTTCCTTCATTTCATCATCTGACCCCCAACCCTCCTCCTCCTCCTCCTCCTCCTCCATTCCTCCATAGCCTCACTCAGCCAGGTTCACCTCCAACACCCCCCCCCCCCTTCCCATCGGTCTGTCACCTGTTTTGCAGAAGACTGTGTGTGTGTGTGTGTGTGTGTGTGTGTGTGTGTGTGTGTGTGTGTGTGTGTGTGAGAGAGAGAGAGAAAGAGAGTGAGAGAGAGTGTGTGTGTGTGTGTGTGTGTGAGAGTGTGAGTGAGAGTATGTGTGTGTGTGTGTGTGTGTGTGTGTGTGTGTGTGTGTGTGTGTGTGTGAGAGAGAGAGAGAGAGAAAGAGAGTGAGAGAGAGTGTGTGTGTGTGTGTGTGTGTGTGTGTGTGTGTGTGAGAGAGAGAGAGAGAGAAAGAG
>NC_085005.1:20717682-20742682 GCF_963854185.1 Sardina pilchardus
GTGAAGTCCAGAAGATGAGCAAAAAAAAACTCTTAATGGACTGCTAAGTGTTAGATTTAGGTCTGACTAAATGAGGTGGCTGCCACTAGGAGAAGAGGCTGTTTATCGCTAGGTGAGTTCCATCTGTTTTATTTGACCTGAAGGGAATGTAACAGAGGAGTACTAGCCTGAACTATTACGATCAACGGGCAAAATTAAAACAGTTTCTTATCAGTGTACGCTGAGAAACACTGAGATAGCCAAATAGATATGTCCTGCAGGAAATCTGACATTCATTAAGGTTATAATAATCTGCTTTTGTTTGTAGGTCTATTGAACATGTTAATAGACAAGCAGCTTCAACCAGCGGGCGAAACAACGTTGAGATGAATTCAATACAGTTCAAAAACCACCATAAACTACTCCCTCCAAACTGACCATACAGTTAATCGACATATCTTTCACTGTTTCAACGTAAACACACTACAACAACCATAAAGGGGTGGATTATTGCTGGATCCATTGTGTAAGACTACATCTGCGAGTTTTGCTAGGTGTACTAAAAGAGCTGGCAACTGGCATATACCCAGAGACACAGGCTTTTTTTTTAGAGGAGGAGGAAGGGGTTTCAAGGTCCCCCAAGATGCCCCAATAACGCCCACGGACAACTCCACAGTTATGCAACGGCAAAAAAACCAATGGCAGCATCTGTCTTACGCAACCTAGAAGGCATTGCTTATTTTTTATCGCTTCCTCGGGACTACCTGAGAGGGCCAGTGAACCCGAGCGATTCCGAGCGGAGGGGGTCAACGCACCTCAATAGCTTACGATCCTTGAACGACAGAAGAAAAAAAAAATCCATTACGAAAGTCTTATACAGAGCAAAGACTCCGTGTGTGTGTGTGAGTCTCCGCACGATGAGAAAGGTCCTGGAGTCATATATAGTACCTGTCGATGTGACAAAACAGGCTAGACCTCATTACAGAAGAGGAGACGAGATAATCCAAGTCAAAGTGGAATAAGTGCGTTATTGTCGAACACTGCAAGGAGGACAAAAAAGAAAGGATAAAAAGAAAAAAGCCGCAAAGCCGCACTGATCTATGCTTCTGGGCTGTGTGTGAGCTTTTGAGTGCTGTCTCAGAGCGGCTAAGAATAGTGTGGAGAATCTGAAAGTGCCCTCTTCTCCGACTTGCCATCTTTTTATTTATTCTAACGCATGTCTTTGCGATGATACACGCTTTGACAGCTTTTCTATTTCAAACACCGGCCGAAGAATTGACATTCTGCACTATATCCATGATGTGTCAAAATAAATCTAATTTAGTATAGAGTGCAGGCATTTTCACTGATACTTGAATATGCTGTTTACAAATAAATAATTATTGCGGTTTTCAGAAGACTGATGAAAAATTACAAAGTCAGGTGTGAACAATGTCCTTTTTCTTGCATAGAAGGAAACACCATTCCCTTTTGGAGCAACCCATAATTTGCAAATAGTCAATACAGCTACACTGACGAACATAAATCTCTATAAAAAATGTCCATTGTAAAGAGGGTAATCTTCCTTGGCTGCGTCATACATTATGGAATAGGCCTTCGTTGAACTCTGGGTGTTCAAAAGGTCCTCGTCTGATGGCTCGGGCACTTTGGGCACAGCGGGGGCTAATCACCGGCCGTTCCCCATCAGCGGAGGCGGGCTAAACGTCGCCCACGCCAGCGCCGGGGCCTCCGTGACGAATGCCGCGGCCATTCAAAGTCCATTAGGGACCGCCAGAGCACTCCGGGAGCACAGCCGATCCATATAATGCCCCAGCTCTCTCCAGGAGGACTGTACGTGCTGGACTGGGACAGGGGAATAGGGATGGGGGGGGGGGGTATTTGTGTGGATGGGGTGGGGGTCTGCTTAGAGAGAGAGAGAGAGAGAGAGAGAGAGAGAGAGAGAGAGAGAGAGAGAGAGAGAAAGTGAGAGAGAGAAAGAGTGAGAGAGTGTGAGAGGGAGAGACAGAGAGAGAGAGCAAGAGCGAAAGAGAGAGAGAAAGAATGAGAGAGAGAAAGATTGAGAGTGACTGAGTGACTGAGTGACAGAGAGAGAGAGAGAGAGAGAGAGAGAGAGAGAGAGAGAGAGAGAGATGCTAGCGAGCGGTCAGTCCTTCTCGGCTCATCCCAGTCTGGTCTAGCGTAGCCTCTAGCCTCTAGCCTCTAGCCTCTAGCCTCTAGCCTGTAGCCTCTAGCCTCTAGCCTGTAGCCTGTAGCCTCTAGCCTCTAGCCTCTAGCCTCTAGCCTCTAGCCTCTAGCCTCTAGCCTCTAGCCTGTAGCCTGTAGCCGGCCCCGTCCTCCTCTCCTACCACGAAAAACCGTGTGCTGAGCCGTGGGCCTGTCGATTGGCCGGCAAATGGAAAACAAACTAAATCAATGGCCTGGAAAAACAAGTGCCACCTAATTACAGGGACGGACGGACGGGATCGAGAGGGGAGGAGCCCGGGAGGGGAGGAGCCCGGGAGGGGAGGAGAGGAGAGGAGAGGAGAGGAGAGAGGCGGAGAGAAGCGGAGAGAAGAGAAGAGGAGAGGAGAGGAGGGAGGACAGGGTGTAGGGGAGCGACACTGTCGCCCTCTCCTCAGCCTCAACGTGACAACACAATCCATACCCACCACAGCAGAGGGGAGGGGAGGGGAGGGGTGGGGAGGGGAGGGGTGGGGAGGGGAGGGAGGCTAGTCAGCAGAGCAGGCTCTCTGTGCTGGGCTGAATGTTCTGTGCACCGGAGCGAGGGACGACAGGGCCATATGGACTGGACTGGACAGGGGCTAAACACGAGTCATCAGTGATGTCCTTCACAAAACACATCCCAACAGCCCAGCTAACGCATAATACCCCATACACTTCAAACTGCACACAAAACACACAGGCGCGCACACTCATATACACACACACACACACACACACACACACACAGTGATGCCCTGTTCTCAAAGCACCTCTCAACAGCCCATCTTATTCCGTGCACTTCAAACCACACAAACACACACACACAGTGATGCCCTTCCCAAAACACATCCAAACAGCCCAGCTAACACATAATGCCAGATACACTTCGAACCACACACGCCCTTCTCAAAACACATCCCCAAACAGCCCTGCTAACACATAATCCCCCACCCCCGCCATACACACACAAACACCTTTCCAAAAACTCATTCCACCAGCTCAGTTAACACATAATGTCCCATAAACTTCAAAGCGCAAACACACCCAAGCCCATCAGACCCTAACCCCCCCCCCCCCCCTTCTCCAAGAAGACGGACAAATGCATGGCAGCTCCTGCTCTCCCAGGCCCTTGGGCAGCAGGCTCATCTCTACTCTCCGCGGCCCGGCGGGGTTATTCTTAGCAGCACTGAGTTAGCCACGACCCAAGCACCGGGGTTAATCCGCCCGTCGCTCGTCCCATGACCTCGCCCACGCAATCCACTCCAACATCCCAGCATGCACTGGGGGGGTGGGGGCTCACAAGAAGAAAAAAAAAAAACACAAACATGCTCGGCTGTGGCCGTTTGCTAGCCGTCCCACGTGGAGAGCCATGATGCCTTGTGAGGGAGGGAGCGACCGTGCTTACCTTCTGAAGACTGGTAGGATTCAGCTGAGTCTTGTCGATAATTTTGATGGCCACCTGGAAGACAACAAAATGGGGGAGGGGGAGGGGCAGGGGCAGAGGGAGGACAGACTTAGTCCAAGCCAGTGATCAGTGTTCTTATCAGCCTAGCAGCACACCTGCTTTTCTAGAAGGTAATGGGCTGATCTACGCGTGTTGGCAAACATTGGCCTCCGTAGTTCTACTGCTGCTGAGTGCAGGTTTGTCCTTAGGACTTTCTGTGCTAAATTGGGAACAATAACAGACGTGTGTGTGTGTGTGTATACATGTGGCAATGAGGTGTCGGAGTGTCTGAACTCCGCTTGACCACGAGTTATCGGTCAAAAGCCGAAAGCTCAGCAAACGCATGTTATGAACAATATAGACTTCTGCAATTATGCTTCCTGAAAACATACACGACAGCTCGCACGCCAGTCTGAGCTTTTGCCAAAGGCCGACAACGTCACACGCTGAGAACACCGAAAATCATGTGATGCAGCGGCTTCAGATTCAGATCATGCCAAACGTGTGTTGTTGTTGTCCTCGGGCAAATGCTGAAAGCCAAACTTGTCAGAGACCTACATTGATGAATGGAAACCTTTTTCTATAGAGGACTCGTCCTGCAAAAGAGCTGCAATTCAGAGGAGTCAGACTGATCTAGAGATATTAGGGGCCCCTATCATCACTCATAACCTGGAGCGCACACTTGTGATTCTTTTTTGCCTTGGATTGGTACAAAAACATTGTTTATGCAGATAAAGGTCAAGTGAGGGCAAGAGACCAGAGACACACTCACACACTCACACACTCACACACTCACACACTCACACACTCACACACTCACACACTCACACACACACACACACACACACACACACACACACACACACACACACACACACACACACACACACTCACACACTCACACACCTGAGTGGCCAGTATACACACACTCTTACCTCTCTCCCTGTCAGGATGTGTCGGGCGAGCTTGACCTTGGCGAAGTTACCCTTGCCGATGGTCTTGAGCAGCCGGTAGTTGCCGACGTGCGGCTGCTCGTCGGCACAGGAGGCGATGGAGTTCCTGCAGCGGGCGCCCGAGCGTCCTGCCCGCGTGGGCACCTCACTGCGCCCATCACCATGGGAGGTGTGCTGAGAGGAGGGAGAGGAGGAGGGAGAGAGAGAGGGAGAGAGAGAGAGTGTTACATGAATTCATTTAGCTTTGTAGCATTTAGCTTTCAGCTTTTAGTTTACAGACACTTTTATCCACAGCGATTTATGAGGTGAAGTGAGAAGATTCAAGTTCCAGACACAATAACAACTGAAAAGAACGTAGAGTAATCACACTACACAATGTTTGCGTGTTTTGCCGTTTTGAGGCACTTGACTGAAATATCACACAGATACGGGGCAACTAACATAAACAGCGAAAGAGAGAGAGAGAGGGAAAGAGAGAGAGGGAGAGAGAGAAACAAGACGAGGAAGAGGAAGGGAGTTGTCTGAGACTCTTGTAAACACGTTGATGACACACGCTGGGGGAAAGAAACAGGTCTGAAATACTGTTAATCGTGTGTAAATTATCATTATCCGTTTCTATCATCGATTACCATCCTATTACACATGGATTGTAGTTTAAACATCTATTCACTGAACAGTATATTTGCGACAGGATTTTCATTCCTCCCCAATTCAAGACATTCAAGACAAGACAGCACATTTTAAAAATTACATTTGAGCTCTGCATCATATCATAAAAGTGGGGATATAATAACCTTTTTATCTAAAAAAAAATAAGAATAACAGAAGAAAAAAAATACTGTTTATGGGGAGCAGAGATGCCAGATGCTGTCTTATCTGGGGCAGTTTGTGAATTCACGTGGTGGAGGCTGCAGCGCTTGTTCTTTTGATCAACAGAAACGCTTCCCTCATGAGAGGGGACTTGTGGCCGGACGTGGTCACACACGTGACCACCCCCAGCGTAGGCAGCGGCGTTCTAAACGCTCGGCTACCTGATCATCTGTCTCGGACTGACGTGACACATTTGTTTTTGGCTATTTTAAAACAAAACTAGTTTTTGTTTTGTACCTTAAAATAATGTTCCCAAAATCATTTCAGCGGTTCATCAACTCGTAACTCGGGTGAGCGGTACTTCATTCACTTTGCGGCCCTCTATCGGCTATAACCGCACTCTGTAAGTTTACCAGATCGGGTAGCGGTTCTGTAGTACGATGGAATGAGACATAATAACTACAAATTTGACTTGCTTCAATGTCGCAATACAACAATACCAAGTCATGCAACATACAGTAGTAGTACTCTACCTTGTCTGTGGACATTGTTATTTGCTGGATAAATAAATAGTGTCCGTGCCGCAGAGCAAAAATGCTTTAGTGTTGCTTTAATGCAAAACCCAAGATCAAGGTCACAAAAAAAAAAGACTAGTGATACAGATTCACTAAAACGCTGAACACAACCTTACTATTTTCTCTATAAGTCGAGATCTATCCTACGTTGAGGTGCAGACAACAATTTTCATTTTTCAGTACTGCCTAGCAGTAAAACGAGGTATAGTCGATATACTTTGGCACCGAGTTCAATATTTCACATAGAAGCAGGCTAGCCGAGCTCAGGATACTTTGACATGAAGCAGAGACTGACTGTGTGGCTGCTGGATGACTGCACTGCTTTTTGAACTGCTGCCACGCCATCAATACCTCTCCCTGCTGTGACAAGATGTGTTGTGACACGATGTGAAAAACAGATAAGGCCTGAGGTTGATGGATCATTCAGAGCAAAATGCACTCATTCTATGGCAGGTCTATGACAATCTGCTATGGCAATCTGCTCGGTACAAAAAGAAGAAAAGTTTGCCTGGAACGGTTTCTTGAATGAGGGATTGGAGATACAACTAAAATACCTATAAAAAAAAGTCTGGAGTGCCTATGCACTGTGTGTCTGGTGTAAGTTGAGGGAAATGCACAGCTGCAACAAGGGCATGCAGGAAAGGAGACCGGCAATGCTACAAGTAGAAACTATCTAGAGAGCAGAATCTGCCAGTATTGAGAAGGCTAGGGAGTGAGTGAGAGAGAGAGAGTGAGAGAGTGAGAGAGAGAGAGAGAGAGAGAGAGAGAGAGAGAGAGAGAAAGAGATAGAATACAAAAAACAAGCATGATGTACCAGACTGCGATCAAGCTTTCAAGTGCCATAAGGTCTGACAATTTGGGTGCATTCTATCACAAGCTAATGCGGCCAAGAGCTTGATCTGATTTGACAGGGATGATTTGGGCCAGGGCATTGATTAGGGTTGAGCACATTTCGCTCTCTCACAGACTGTGACGACTTTAGAAACACAGTGGACTGGCCAATGGAAGCTAAAATCGATGGGAGCGCTGTGGAACACCACTGCTCAACCAGCTGTGAGGCTGTCAATGAAGGCCACATTACATAGGCTACGGGCCAAGTATCAGAAGTGTAAAAAGACTGCTGCGTTGCGTGGGCAATAGATCAGACAAAGTGTCTGCTGCACAACTTGACATTCTGGCTTGACATGTAGGCTATCTACTTGGAGCCAACGTAACCTATGACTACACACAATCTATAAATTATGTGTCTTTCCCTGAAAGCCTCGGCAACAGACAGAAATGCACAGTGATACAAAAAGCACTCGCTTCTGAACAAACAGGTTACCCCCAAGGGCACAGTACAGTACATTCTATTAAGATACATTCTTGGAAATAACTTTGAGAGGGGGAAAAACAAATGAAAGGGAAAGCCTAAAACAGGAAACAGGGCTTGTTTACTTAGATTAGATTATCCTTATTAGCCTGCACATTATCCGCCATCAGGCTAAATCCCATGGGACCTGACAGGACAACTGTGACTGACCGCTGAGGAGGACTCTCCTGTTTAAAGGGCCAATGTT
Source organism: Sardina pilchardus (assembly GCF_963854185.1). Taxonomy (NCBI): domain Eukaryota; kingdom Metazoa; phylum Chordata; class Actinopteri; order Clupeiformes; family Clupeidae; genus Sardina; species Sardina pilchardus. The sequence goes on from NC_085005.1 coordinate 20,725,205, forward strand.
TCAGAAGGACGCTCTGGACGATAGAGAATGTCTGGAGAGTGCCTGATAGACAGGCAATTCGGGACAGCAGGGGGGGAATGAATGTGTCTGTCCAGACACAGAATTACAAGTTTATATTTCCTATCAATCCAAACCGGACACAAATTAAATGGAATTGCATTAGACTGAGTGGCCTGGATTACATCAAACAACTGCTGGAATCAATGGGAATGATTTGCACATTTGATTAGCACCAACCAAAATGAAGCCTTTTACTGATGGTCCACACTGACCTTACTTTTATTGTTTATAGCCAGTAAAAATAAATGTATGAATTACTTTGAAACAAAAAATAATAACACTAATAATTTCCTTGAAGAGAGGCAGCTCTGGCTAACTTGGCATCAACATTTACCCTGAAAAAAATGCTGATGGGCCTGATTGAGAAAAAAGAAATCCACATATAGTCCTGTTACATATTAAGAACAAAGAGGTGGTAATTACATTATAAACAAGCCTACTCCATAGAAGCCGCTCTTTCTATTCAATAGGTTCACACAAAGACCAGAGAGAACAACAACTGGTGCCAAAGACGCCACTCCTGCTGAGACCTTGAATTTAGACCAGAGTAGTCTCACTGGCAGAGAGAGAGAGAGAGAGAGAGAGAGAGAGAGAGAGAAAGTGTGAGAGAGAGAGAGAGAGAGAGAGAGAGAGAGAGAGAGAGAGAGAGAGAGAGAGAGAAGCATCTGAACTTCGAGCAAGAAGTGAAAGGCAGTGGGAAAAGGGACAGCCTCAAGGTACGGAAAAGGGAGGGCTGAGAAATCAAGGGCACAGAATAGGACTCAGCATGTCTTCTCCAAGCCAGTGTGTCTGCTCTGTGACTAGTGAGGGTGTGTGTTTTCTCTGTCTGACTGTCTGTCTGTCTTTCTGCCTGTCTTCAGAGGAAAGACTCATGACGGGACAGTACCACCTGTCCAAATAATCACACTCTTTTCAGGTATAATCAGTGACCTTTCAGGTCCCTTACCAAGCCAGGGTAAAGCAAGACTCTCACTATTCAAGATACGCAGCAACCGCATGCACAATTCCCCAAAGTCTGCATGGCAGAAGTGAACAATAGACACTTACATGTACAGTTCAGATTAGTCAATCACTTGGGAACAAAATTAATGGACTCATCTTCTAGCACTAACATGGGCATCTGGACGGATCGATGACAGTAAATATGAGAAGGCTGTAGGCTACGCAATATAGAGTTGACGTTTTTTTTGTTTTTTTTTTCAGTGCAATTTGCATAAAGTGCAATTACATATAAATTAAGCCTGCCCATGAAAGTGACCCAAATTAGGATCTGAAGCACAGTTTTTCTGGGTTGCCTTTCTGCGAGACTGTCCTCGTTTTGTTCGCAATTTGAAAAGTATTTCATCCCTTACACTTTAGGCTAGATAACCCAAAGAAGCAAGCACCTCTTACCTGGATATCAAATAGTTGTGTGCTATCAAAAGTTTATGCTTTCTTAGAACAGGCAGACAAAGTGGTTCTCTTGGAGCCTTCTCATGCTCGCAGCAAAACAACGACATTAACAGGAGACCCATTTTCCAAAAGGGGCGTCTGAAAAGCTTCACCTCCATAATGAGCCAAATTTGTCTTTCCACATACAATTAAGCTAGTCATCATCATTACGTCCAACCTCTAAGTCAAATTACATGACTGCGGCTTTGTTGTGAAGAGAATAACCAAACACATGCCCAAGAGACAGAAAGTTACAAAATGTTATTGTTCCACTGGCAATCATAAAACTTTTAACACTGAACCCAATGCAAACAGGTAGACACCTTTAACAAGCAACAACATTTAAGTCAACTTACAATAGTAATGCGATGCCTCTTTACTGAGTGGGACCCCTTCATCCTTGCATTGGCAATCTGAATGGCATTGAAACAGACCGCTCGCCCGTATTTGTGCTGACAGCCACTCATTGATCCGTCGGTCAGATCAGCGATGCTCAGGGGAGCGTGAAACCATTTCGGTCACCTGCCTTTCGGCTTGAACTAACTACGAGGGAATGGTGGCCCGGCTCTCTCTTTTTCTCTCTCTCTTTCGCTCTCTCTAGCTGTAGCTCTGCGAAACTGGGTTGCTTCTGGGCACACTCAATGACGCTGGTGAGGGATCATCATCTCTGCACACGCATGCCCAAGGTGAAACTGCGCAATCGCCAACAGGTAAGCTGGCGCTCCACATGCCCCTAGCACACACACGCCTGAATACTGGAGGGTGGCACCTTTACACGGAGGGCATATGTGGAGACTGGCCGTGGTATCTCAGTAGCCAGGGTAGCAGTTGGATTTTACACACAAGGAAATGAGAAACATTGACTAAGATGTGTCCTTGCCTCCTGAGTAGCCAGCCACAGAGAATTTCTAGAACCTGAATAACGCTGCGACGTTGGTCACGAGATGCTACCACACAGGTTTTGCATTTGTCAGGCATACGACAGTGGCGTTAAGCTTCGCGTGACCCATATTAATTAAAGGCCATCATTTCCAAGTGGCTCCAATGGTTTCTCTTTAAAATGTTTGTCTTACATACAAATCTTATTGAAAGCGTGAGTCATTGCCTTGTGCTCAAACATCTTCAGGTGTTTGTTTTGACGCAAACTTGACAGACGTCTAACCTATTCCATCTAGCTACAAGTAATTTACGATACATTTAAAAGTTGCATGTTATTAACCCTAGTACTGTGGGCCCTACTAAGTGACACAACATATTAATGTTTTCTGTTGGTGAAATAGAAAGTATAGGCAGAGCCCGAGGCTATGTTCAAAGTTGTTAAATTTCACTGACCATGAGATCAATACAGACAGCACAACTTCCGATATGCGTCATCACACCACAGTTGGTTAGACTAAAGCCTAATGTTAATGTGAACTAACGGTAGATGGTTTGGTGCAATTTAATGTTATTTGCTACTTCTTATTTCTGGCGATTAATTGTGGCCAGTGTTGAAAGGTCAATAGTTAGATGGCTAAATGCTGATGGTCAGTCTGCAAGTGACATTTTCCCTCAGAGTAGCTAGCTTAGCACACAGGAAAACATGAGTCAAAGAGAGGACAAACTATGGGCAAGGCAAATAAACCATGATCATAACACATAGATTAAGTTCATACTTACATTTTCAGTGTCACGCTCATTGACGGTAGGTAGTGGTGTTCTCGTTGACATTTTACTGTCGGAATAGCCAAAGTGGTTCTGAGTCACGATTTGGTTTTGCAGCACCTTACTTGAATGGTTGGAAAGCGACACTCCAATTGTTGATGGTCATGGATTCGATCAACACCAATGGCAAGACAGTCAAGTTTCTGACCAAATCCGAGGTCGGAAAGTACCCCGAGTCCAGATTAATGAAATAAATTCAAGAACCGCATTACTACACAGTAGCTTGGTATGCTACAGTCCACGCGTAAAACAATTGGCAAAAGGCAACTCTTCACATAAAGTTGACCGATCAAATGGCATAACCTCTTTTTAGCAAGTGGTCTGCTCAGTTTAAACAAAAATGTCCGTAATGTAAATGTAGATAACTCAACAGCAACACTTAATAGGCCCCCATAAACTGCACACAACGTTCAGACAAGGAAAAGGGGAGGGGAGGGGGGAGTTCACGTAAACCGGTCTCAGAATTTGCTACCAATTTTTGCTGTTCAACTTCCTGTAAAAAAATCCAAGTCACGAAGTTCCAGCTGAAACGTTCCTCTTGGTTTTCGGCTGAATTTAAAACCAAAGTTAGACTACAATCCTCCCATCTCGAAAGTGGATATAGCGGTGCTAGTCTGCTGGATCCAAGATGGCTGCCCACTTGCAGAAGAGTGCCAAGCCAAACCCTGTAGAGCCAGAGGAAGTGAGGAAAGAGACGGCTTTAAAGCTCATTGGCGCTGTAGTAAGAGAAGCGCTGTTTGTTGTTGCTAGGGTGATTACTGAGTAGAAAAAAAAGTCTACCTGCTCTACAAGCCGTCAGATACTGTACTTATGTACATCGATCATGAACGTCACTCCTCTTCGCCCCAGTTGCCTAGTGTGGCAGAAAATAGCTTAATTAAGAGTGGGCAATCCTTAACACATTATTTCCCAAAACTATCAGGGTTTAGGGGGCTTCAAAACATCTGTGTATTTAGGCTATGAAACCAGTCTTTATTGCATGAGTTTGCAAAAACGGACATGCAAATGTAATTTCTTGCTTTTTATTTTATTATTTTTTATTTTTTTTATGAATGGGCCATTCCCAGCCCAGGGGTCAGGTCAGGTTCTTAGGCCTAGACATCTCAGGGCAAGACATAAGATGTGCCACTATTAATAGGCTATGTATTTACCAAGATAAAACCACTCCCTGCTAAACTTCCCATAGGAAGTCAGCCATTGCCTATAGTCTTGGGAATGTCGACCAATGCGAAGTTCAATCACATGTCAGGCTGATCTCACCCCTTCCACAAAGCTGTCATTGTATGGAAGGCCTACAGAGCAGCTATAGCAAACAGCCACTCCCTGCACTGTTCCGATCAACTCATCCATATGTCTACCAGCAGATAAGGCAGATCACATAGGCCTAGGTTACTACCTACGCATATGCCTTTAATATTTGTTTTGCTTGTTTATTCGTTTGTTTGTTTAACTTTAGGCTACTCTAATCACTTAGGCCTACTGCCATGTGGGAAAACTAATTAGGCCTAGAAAAAACATATATTTTATATTTTCATAGGCCTAACATTTTCTGCAACTGAGAGAAAAACACACAATTACTTTTCAATTGACTAATTATGTCCTGGGAATATTGTTGACCCCTGAAGTGATTTTTTTTTTTTTTAAATCCATTCACATGTTTACTGCCACACACTACTACAGAAACAATCTTTTCTAGCCCAAGTTACTTTCAAGCAGAGGTTGCCACCATGTGGTAAAAAAGGGTATTGGGAGAGACAGTGCTTTATTAGGCTACGTGCTACAGGTCCGTGTAAAGGCAACATAAACATTCAAAGTCCTCTTTTTGTACCACTTTAGCCTAAGAAACCAAAGCATTTCAGCATTGTTTAACTTTGCCCTTTTATTTAAGAATATGGAATACAGACAATGTAAATAATAAATGATTGGCTTGAAAAAAATATATATGACAAACTATATGCCTATTGTAGATAATAACAATAGCTCAACGCTATACTAATAACATTAGCCTATTATTATTATTATTATTATTATTATTATTATTATTATGTCATCATTCTATTTATACACCACACATAGCACAAATACACACAATAAATTGCTTTTAATCACATCCGATACCAAATGGAATTCATAAAATACAAATAACAGTAATATCATACAACTGATCCAGCAATGTGCACCCATATGGGTTTTAATAGCATTTTTCCATGTGTGTCACTCAAGAAGGATATACTGTAGGAGTGGGACAAGTCTGTTGCTAAACAGAGAAAGGAGACTTCTTCACCACCATTGAAGATCTTAACTTACCATATCTTAACACAATTATGTCATAGACATTCTTGGCTGTACATGTATTCAGGTCTGCATGCAGGTCAAGAGTATTGCTTTTGCTATTGTTCAGAGGTTTGCATATGAGTTGGCTTGAACCAGTAATGTGCTGTCTGACTGAGATATTGTGGACCTGTCAGAACCTTGAAAGAAGGCAGCTATAATGGTGAATTTCAGGAGAGATTGATTTAACAAAAGTTCTCTTGCTTGCTGTTCTCTGGGCTGTGGGGAATACCCTAATTCTCAAAAATGCACTCAGACACCTATTTACCCACAAATTGTACAACATGAGAGAGACATTATATCGCCTCATAATATAGTCTAATTGCAATGGATTTCAATATCCATTGAATTTTGTTATTATGCTCCCTGTCTACACTATCGTGAATCGAGGGCTGAGAACCAAAGGGCCGTAAGTGACATTTCACCAACTTTACAGGAGAAACAAATCTACGTAACTGCTTCTATATGTTCACAGTTAAAGACCTTTGGTTTTTGTTCAATAACTAGGCCTATATATTTATAAATATTTTACATCTATAATTTTGTCAGCTAAGAGAGCTCATCAAGAGCTTTCAGGTGATATAACTCAATTTTGACCAAAATGTCACTTACGCCCCTTTGGTTCTCAGCCCTCGCTATGTTGACATCAGATAAACATCTCCCGATGAGCACACAGGATTCAAAGCTGTGTATTAGTCTATTATTATGTAGCATGTATTATTCCATGGGAAACCACCATGAACATAGATAAAGATAAACAAATCCCAATAGACATACGGGCCAAGGAAACCAGAATTTTCACACATTCCATATGACAGTAACTTATTGCTATCGCGACAACTTAGCTGTGACATGGGCTTGAAGTCATCAGGTCAGAAAAAAAAATCCATCACCAATGAAAGAACGGAGTAGACCTTCACACACAACATCAGATAAGGTGCACAATTTCACATTCAGAGGCACGAGGAGCGTGAGATTGTTTGTACACTGGTAGGCTAAGACTTACCCTTGGAGTGTAATTGACCATGCTGATTACAGAATGGTCTAAATCAGCAAATGATTAACCTGTGAATAGGATATCAGAGATGCAGCGATTAGATTGTTGGTAGACTGAGAGCAAGCCAGATTATACATTAGAATAATGGAGAGTGTGAGCTTTCTAATAATTCACTTAAGTTTAGTAATGTCACTCAACAAACATTATGGGATTTGCAGCTAAGATTATCTACAAAATGTTGCACTGTCTGTCACATAGCTTGAATTATCATTCCTGATTTGGAGGATTGGATAAAAGGATGTACATATAGACCCACTTGATGAAGAGCAGGGTTCAGCCTGGTAGAGAATCACCTATCAAACTTCTTTTTAAAAAAATACATACAGCCATCACTTGATCTGTCATTGAATGACATATTGAAACAGCATATTACACAGTATTCTCTAAAGGGCTATTTCTAAAGCTTGAGGGACCAAACAATGGAATTGAGAAGCCATTGGCTTTAATAAACCAAATTAATAGGCTGTACATCTGTAACACTGATTGTTCGACTTCATGTTCAACAATGAAAATAAATAATTGTTAAATAAATTGCGTTTGTAGAACGCAGGCCATGAGTTACCTATCCCTTTGTAGTCTTAGGTAGTCTTGTTTTACAAAATGTCTTACAAAACCTCTCCTTTGTTTGAATGTTTAACTTTTGTTTATCTACTAAATACAAATAACAGCCTATTATGTCTGTTACAAGAAAATGTAAAATCCTTTGTTCATGACTTCTCATGCCAGCGGGAAGCACTGAAGCCTTTCAGTACAGGCTCTGTTCGAAATGGAAGGCACCGGCTTGCTGCCTCCCTGCCTAAATAGAGAGACGTCCCATGACATTAGGCGACATTATCAGCAATTTGATTACAAAGCTAACAGTAATGAGATTAACTATAGTTTACATAAGCATATTTAGTGTTTGTTAAATGACTGAGCACTTTCATCTAATTTACTCTGGACAGAATGTCATGTCCAAGCAAGAGATAGGCCTACAATTTCATAGGTTTCTGTAGGCTATTGATTGCCCTTTGATCAACTTTGTTATGTGATCATGGCAAGTTAAAGTGTCTTTTTAAGACTAGACCTTGAAGAGAGAGAGAGAGAGAGAGAGAGGGAGAGAGAGAGAGAGAGAGAGAGACTATAAAGGTAGTTGCTGACTGTTTGAGACTGGAAATACTGTCATGACTGTGGCAGCAATATTGTTGACTCAGTGTCAAATAGGCCTACTTTAGTTTGCAAATTAGTGCAAACTAATGTTGTAATTTGTTGTAATAAGATACCATCAATAGTATCTTTCTTAAATGTGTTTCTAATGCAAACATCATTTGTCATCTCCTCCCATTCGTTGTCAGTGGATGTTTCACACTCTGAAGCGAGGGACTAGCCCACAGACCAAAGTCCAGTTAATATGTTATCGTTGGAGCCTGCCCATGCGCTCATCTCCCCCGGCAACAGGTGCACGAGAGCACTCGAGAAGGCGTCAGCCCTAGACATTGGGACTTGGAAGAGGACGCACGGGCCCTTGAATTACACCGACAGAACATGGACAAGGACGGAGAAAATGTTTATGAGCTGGTGAAAGAAGAAAACGCGTATGAAAAAGTCGAAAACGCTTATGAAAAACCTGACACCCCAACAGAACCAAAATACGAGAACCAAAGTGCGATTTATGAGAATGCAGCTGAAGTTAAAGAAGCGATTTATAGTGAGGTTGAAGTTCATGCTCCAGAGGCAGCCGAGCGTTCATCACCAGCTTACATGAACACACGTGAGAGTCCCGAAGAACCGCAAAGCACCAAAGGAGATGGCAGCAGCAGCAGCAGCAGCAGCTCGTCGAGCGAAGATGAGGAGGAGAAAACCGAGGCCCAACCGGAGGCCCAACCGGAGGTCCAACCGGAGGTATCCCTAAGTTCCCTATCCCTGGAAGTTAATGGAGAGGCAGAAACCTCACGACGCTCTTCCACATCTTCCTCCTCCTCCTCCTCCTCCTCCAAGTCTGGTGGAGACCAACCGCTTCAAGAGGTAGAAGATGCCATGTGTATGGCCTACACGCGAGACGATTCATCTCCTGAACCAGAGGAAATTGTCGACTACAGCCTAAAAACAGTAGAGAGTTCAGCTGTCGAGGAGACCAAAGTTGCTGATCCAAACGCGCCAGAGATTGCGCTTTTTGTGAAGGTATGCTAAGCAAAAATGGAAGGAAATCACCTCTTTCACAGTTTTATCCCTGAGGTTTACGTTGATGCAGAAATACGGTGAGTTTGAAGGTCGCTGAGGTGTGGCAGCAGTTATGGCGTGACTCTTTGACCCTGCGGCCTTTGCGTTTATCTGGTTTAGCCTGCGTAATCATGGAGAATTTCTAAACATAATGAACGGTTTCTGTTTCATAGGCTGTAGACAAATAGGTGTGTTGAAGTCCTGTTACCCTGTAATCAGATTTCAGTTATAACTGTAGTCTGTCGAATGAGTTCGTTTTTTTGTGTGTGATTATGAGTAGCCTATTACAGCTCAGTTACAGTTCTATCATTGTAAGTAGTCTATTAGAACACAAGAAAAAACATAAGCAATGAATCACACGCTTACTTTGTAGCATACTTGGTGGTAGGCTATCAGCTGAGGCAGAGCTAGTGTGTCCAGAATTCCCTGTGTAGTCCTGTGAAATAGTAGTCTAAAACAATTAACTCCATACACTGTAGGCCTGTTAACATGTAGGCCTGACATAACAGTTAACAGACTAATTGGACATTTTAGAACACAAATGTGACTACTGAAGTTATTGGGTCAAGTTGTTGAGTTTGGGAGCTGAGTAAGGAAGGACATTTTGGCAGCTACAGTAGCAGTCCGTCTAACATCTGAATTCAGTTTGGAATTCCCTTTGCTAGGTGCCCCTTGCTAATCCTGTCAGGAATCTCTTCCCTCCTTTGATTTGGAGACGACAATGGCATACATGTTCTAGGTGACCCCTTGTGTCATGCTGTGATCTAATCATTAACTCCATTCACTGTACAGTCATGGAAACACGGCTGAACTCCAGTCCAGAGTAAATTGAACTGGGTGGGTGCCATTCTTTGCTCTGCGATAGGGGCGGACTGGAGTGTGACCGAAGGGTCACTTTGCTGATTGAACGACTGTGATTATGACTGAGATTGGTGAATGGGCGTGTTGCCCTCTGAGGAAAAGCCTTGACAATAGCTGGTGAGAGTGAATGGATGGCAGAGCTGTAAATGGAGATCACTAGGGATCTGTAGAGAATTGTATTTAATAATGCCACTTGCAGCACAATTAACTCATTAAGAAATTCGACAAATTTTAGTAAATATATTGGGATAACATGTTTGTTGAGATATTGTAGGCTATGTTAGGATTTTCGGTAATAGGCCAATAGGCAGGCTTAACTTTGTGTGAATTTATTTAATATAAGCAGTTCTTAAAACACAGATAGGATGATTTGAATAATTGGAAATGTCATTAATTGATCAGGAAAAAGGTCATTAATTGATATTTCCATATAGGACGTGCTGGACGGAAATGTGGATGTGTTTCACATTTCTCACTTTTCGCTTTCATTTCACCTCCATCATCACAGTCCGTACAGATACCTGCATAGCTGACGGGCGTCTCCCGATACCTTTGGAAAGGGGTGGAGGCAATGACTATACATTTGGCCACTATATGGCCAGTAAACCAAGAGTTATGCACATGAATCATCTAGTTCACTGCCAAAGTACAACCAGTATTTCACTTTGTATAATAATACAAATACAAGTGCAGTATAGCCTAGCATCATAAAAACCCTGTGTGGCAGATATATGTATGTGTAAAACTGTATTTAGTTGTAGTAAAGCTTTATTTGGTATGACAGAGGTAAGCACCCTACAGCTATTGTACTGGGACTGGATAGTGGATGTCTTTCTCTGCTCTCTGATACACATGGGTGTACAGTTATTAAGCTCATTTCACAACCAAGCACAATGTTTGCCTCATAAATCAACCATTGAAAAAGTGAAAAAGTGTTGAAAAAAAAAGTTGTTTGCTATCTTAGGTACAGTATGTCAAAATGTATATTGGGTGATCAGACAGGACATCACTTTTAAAGATATGGCATGTATGGCTTGTCTTCAGTGTGAATTTGAATATCGAATGCCGGTAGTGTGGCACACCATTTCCAGTGTACTGCAGGTGCTGTTTTAGAGTTAATAAATAACACAGACCATACCAAGAATGTTCACAAGCAGAATTGAAGTAGTCTGCATAGTTTTCATGACGTCTCTTTAGAGTTGGAACACAATAACTCACCACCCCTGTAAAATAACAGGCAGCTTATTCATGGATGGCTCAAAGGCCACTCCTGATCCATTTTAAAACATACTTCACGTTAATGATTTGATGCCATGGCCAAGGGTGGATCAGTGTGCCTGTGGAATGATTACCACCCATAATAAAATTAGGAGAGGTTTCCCATTCAGTTGAGTGAGTGAGCAGCACACGCCACTAGAGGAAGCTGTTCTGTCACTGGTGTGCGTTGGTGTGTGTGTCACATCCAGGCGGTGTATTTAAAGGCAGAGTGACCGTGAGACTTTTGCTATGATTGCTATGGATAATCACTTATGGAATGTTATGGAAAACAAGGCATTGTTTAAGGCATAAACAATTAATAAATTAAATAAACGTATTTCAGATTTTACACCCCTATGACAAAGTCACACTGTTAATTTGGGTAACATTTGCTACATAGACAGCATCTGGTTGTCTTTGACCTAAAAAAAAAAGCCCCATTAAACCTCTGCATGCTCATTGCTCCATATTGGTAGGTTCTAAAAGTGAACCATCTGAAAAGCAACTTCCGCTTCACAACCAAAGCCAAACTCATGAATCTTTGATGAGGGAATCTTGTCCTGGGTTTCGGGAGGCCGATCGGATATAACCCAGGGTTCGCCTGCCAGCCACGCTTCTGTGAGCTATGGCCTAGCTGTGCGATTGGGTGGGTGGCCATTAAAAATTCATGGGGCTCATTCCATCACATCGGGTTTCTGGGACAGGAACACGGCACACTGCAACTGGCAGGATGTAGGGGTGGTGAGCAGGGGTGCTAAGCCATGCAGGGAGAATGTCACACGGAAACAGGTGCTCAGTTTGCCACCTCAGACTTGTCAGCTGACAACAGGTACTGGACAAGATAATATACATAATGTGTGCAGTTGCAGTGTGTGTGTGTGTGTGTGTGTGTGTGTGTGTGTGTGTGTGTGTGTGTGTGTGTGTGTGTGTGTGTGTGTGTGTGTGTGTGTGTGTGTGTGTGTGTGTGTGTGTGTGTGTGTGTGTGTGTGTGTGTGTGTGTGTGTGTGTGTGTGTGTGAAGCAAGGGAATAGTTCATTCCAAAGTGGAATAATCATTAACAATCCCTCTACAACTCCAATCAAAGTTTATATTCAAATGTGAAATATTAGAATCCAGGGTCATGCAGCTAACTTAATTAGCATTAATTCGCTGCTGAAACGGTTAATAATTTGTCTCTGCTGAGCAGACCAGCTGAAGCTCTCCATAGTTCTATTCGGGCCTGCTTTAATAGGTCAGTGTCGTTATTTTCCCCTGTGGATTTGGCCATCGGTACATAGCTATCCTGTTGTGTGTGTGACGACGGGTCTCTCGTGCCAACTGTCACCTCCACCAGTTCTCTTTGTCAGGCCAGTGAACCCATGGAAGATTCCGGAAGCTTTGAGCACAGGGAGGGAGCACTGTCTGTAATAGTTCACTCACAATTTTGGGTCAGTTTCAAATGCAAAGGGCATGACTTTACTATTCAGTCAGACGGTCAGTGACACTGAACAAAACAAATCAAAGTTGGGAGTGCTCACTCAGTGCTCCAAAAATATTTGAATAGCTGAAATCTATTTAAGCCATTGGAGTCTTTTTGGTAGAATTGTCATTCATATACATTGAATGAGTTTGGGAGACCTCCCTTTGTTTCAGCACAACAACATTGTTTCTGTCAGGATAGCAAACCAAACTCTCTTTAACTGTCCCAAAAGGGATATTGAGCGAGTACTCTCTTTTTTTTACTTTCAATTTTCAATTTCAATTTCAATTTAATGTTGCTTATAGAGCGCCAATACATTACACATGTCTCAAGGCGCTTTACAGAGTGTTAGACATTCAAAGAGAGCCCATGAGTAACAGGGGCAAGGAAAAACTCCCTAGAATTGGAGATACATATAGGAAGAAACCTCAGACAGACCCACGACTCAAGTGAAATTTTCAACTTCAAAGTCATTCCCTTTGCATAAAGTCTACATATTTTTGTTTACAAGTGCATATTTCATACCATCCAGTTGCACAGTTAACTAGTTGCGCAATAGTGTAACTGTTTTGTTTGGTTTAAAGGCCATTGCCTCCCTCCAGTTTACTTTTAGCCTTCTAAAAATAAATCACCTTCATGGTCATGATCTGGTTTTAGTCTTTGCTTTAGATGCTGGGCATATTGAGCTGTCACTCAAATTGTGCCCAATTGTGTGCTACCACCGCTCCATTCACACTTCGTGCCAGTTCTAATTTCAGAGATTAGTGTGTGTGTGTGTGTGTGTGTGTGTGTGTGTGTGTGTGTGTGTGTGTGTGTGTTAGTAGCTTACCACCAACATTTTTAATTGTAAAACCTCTGCTCTTTATGTGTGAGTCTGTCTGTGTGTGTATGAGGGGTAAGCTCCTCCCCCTGGCAAAGCCTGACACCTATCCCCTCTCTCCCCATCACACACACGCACATGCACACACACACACACACACACACACGCACACACACCCCTATCAGCGGGAACCAGATCCTTCTCTCCCTCTCATCCGGGGCTGCCTCAAACGTCCACATACCTGACCCGCTGCCGCCTAAAAACGATCAAACCCACAGCCTGGGGGGCGAAGCTGGTCACAGAAAAAAAGGGCTCAAAGTGCTTTTTAAGGCCTGTAAGGACGTGCTGACCTGGTTGGTCCTCCACAGCCCATTCAAACGAGGATGTAGACGAGAGGGACTGTTGATGTAGCACCCATGGACTTTTCCTAGTGATTCTAGCCAGCAGAGGAGGTCAAAGGAGTACATAATGACTGAACCAGCTCCCACCAACGGTGGGGGCGCCCCAGATATTGAGTTATTTGTGAAGGTAAGATCATGAACCAGGTGTAGCATGCAACAAATTGTTTGAAAAAAAAAAAAGATGACATTATGGTGCTGCTGAAACCCAATGATTCAACAGCCACTACTTTTACTACTGTTACTACCACTGCTATTACAGTTGCCAATCATATTTCGTAGTACTATTGAAACATAACCATTTGAGAATACAGACTTGTTTTTTAATGGGCTGTGTGCTGTCTGTGTGCTTTGCCAGCAGTTTGCGACGCAGCTTTTTATTGTTGATACGGAAAGCCCGTGTAACACAATAGATGTGCTAGGGTTACCGCTGGCCGTCTGACCTGGCTTGTCACAGGATGTTGTGAGAGAGATATATCGGCCGCACGCAAGTGAACAGTGCCACCCCGCATCCAAGTTGAACAAACTATGGTGTGTGTGTGTGTGTGTGTGTAGGTAGGTGTGTGAGTGTGTGTGTGAATGTGAATGCAGGTGACGGTCGTTTTGTAGCAAGTCAGGCAGGCTGGATGGATGAAGTTGCTGTCAGTGCAGGTCCTGGAGGTTGTTTGTGTGTTGGGCTGGAGTTGAGTTGAGTGACACAAAGGGGAAAAGCCTTGCCGATGATTACAGAGGGTGCTGACACTTTTGGAAAATATCCTACACACACACACACACACACACACACACACATTGTGTCACATGCAGTCTCTCTCATGCATTCACACACACACATGCACACAAATAAACAAATGTACTTATTCATACATATAAAGAAGCTCTCTCTCTCTTTCACACACACACACACACACCTATTGACAGTGGTTCTACTGCTCCCCCACTAATTAACGGAGCTAATTAAGCTGAAATTTCTTCTGGTGGCCAGAGGGTGTAATGTCTGCTGAGCAGTCAGGCAAGTCATCAAGTTATCATGGAGCTCAAACAAGGCAGAACTCAAGATCCCATAGGGTTATTAAAAGTGAACTATACGCATATATTCTATACGCAACTATTTTTTTTTTAAGCTTAACTTGCCTTAAAGGTGAACTATGCAAGTTTTTTTTTAGCTTAATTTGCCTTAACTGATCAGCTTCAGAGTCATTGGAATGGTTATTTTACTTATTTTGGGTTGAATGATGGCTGTTTCGCTTCCCCCTAGCGCCTGTGAGCGGAAAAAACATGCTTGCAAGTTTGTGCCACCGGGTCAGTGGCACTGACAAACAGAGCGTTTCGCAGCCTCGCAATCATACTCATGAAAAGGCAGACTTACCGATTGAGTCGTGTTGTAAAATATAGATGGCATATTTTTATATACTGTACAAGGGGAAGCTCAGCAGAGAAACCTGCAAGCATAACGAGAAAACAGCAAAGAAATCGCCAAACCTGCATAGTTCCTCGTGTCCCAGCAGGGCCTTCAGTCTGGCCACAGTGATGATGTTCTATCACTACAGAGTCAGTGGCATCAAGCACGCTTATCCTCATACTTTATATTATGTTATACTGCCGTACTGATAGCTTATGGTAGACATACTGCCTTGTGACACAATGGAAAAAATGTGTCCTCAATGGCATTTGGATCTGGATCCTGAAAGCAAGTGGTGACACAAGCGAATCATGTGAGAATTCTTTGTTATTTCAGACATTTCATTGCCACCTTGACATTCTATTTCCAGCATGTTTCACCTATTATGTACAGCTCTGGATAAAACTGGAGACAACATTTTTCTGATGTCATCCTATGGTTGCTGAGTGACATTTGAATGAGTTGATGTGCGTATTCTCTTAATTTTGAGTATGACCGTCAACACATTCAGGTTAAGGATACACTACACCTGGGCTATGTTAAATGGTAGCTTTTGGCTTGTTAGCTGTTGTTGTGGCATATTAGCAGTACAGTTATCTCCAATACTGCTGATTCACTGCTTGGGAAAATCTGGGCCAATGCTGATATTAATGTTTATTGGTCAGATAACTCATTCCATTACCTTTAGCCTCATTTGTTGTAAATTAAACCTCTCAGTGTTTTCAAGAAAATAACAGACACTTTCAAGTTTTTCAGCCCTTCATTCAGCACTATGTGCGACTGTCCCAGTCACTTACAACGTTTACTGTAGCTAGTGCAGATTTGATGCCACATAACAGATAAACATCAGTCACTGTTATTTGTAAATGTCATTAGGGGCAGCCGTGGTGTACTGGTTAGCGCATCGGGCTTGTAACCGGAGGGTTGCCGGTTCGATCCCCGACCAGTCCACCACGGCTGAAGTGCCCTTGAGCAAGGCACCTAACCCCTCACTGCTCCCCGAGCGCCGCTGGTTGGGCAGGCAGCTCACTGCTCTGGGTTGTGTGATTCACCTCACTGTGTGTTCACTGTGTGCTGTGTGTTCACTAATTCGGTTAAATTGGGTTAAATGCAGAGAACTGAATTTCCCTCACGGGATCAAAAAAGTATATATTCTATTCTATTCTTCTATTGTATTATTCACTGATAGCTGACATCAGTCACAGAGTTACATTGGCCAACCCCAATGTTAGACCAACGTATTGGTGTGTCCCCTATCATCACACTGGATGAGCTCCAGCTTTTGCTGCATATCCAAAACGAACAGCTGCTCTGATCAGCAGCTGTGGTCCAGCGGCGTGGGGTTGGCATTGTTGTGCTTTCTAGATCCTGACACATTATTATCTGAAGCACTGTGTTGGATTGAGGACAGAAAAAGAGGCATTGTAGCAAAAATGGTAAATAGGAGTTGTGTGAAATAGTCTCTCTCTCTCTGTGTGTGTGTGTGTGTGAGTGTGTGTGAGTGTGTGTGTGTTGTTAAATAGCCTCTGTCTCTGTGTATGTGTGTGTGTGTGTGTGAGGGAGAGAGAGAAAGGGAGGCATTAACAAAACATTAAATAGGAGTGTGTGTGTGTGTGTGCAGGTACGTATATTTAACAGCAGTATGGTGATGCTCTGGATGGCACATCTGACCTATGTCTGTATCCATATTGGGGCAAGGGAACACAGATCACTCTATATACAGTATATTTGGGTTTTTTTGCCATTTTTTCTGCCCAAAATGTCACCAGTGTTGCAGTGCCATAGGGCTTGACCCAGCAGCAGCTCTGCCATCATGGGAGCCGGTGAAGCGGGTAATAGAGGAGACATGAATAATTCACACGGTCACAAGTATAGAAGGACCCCCGCGCTAAGCTCCCTAAAGGTGCCTGTCCTCGTGCTACTGTCACTCTGACATCTGATACTGATCCCACAGACACAGCAGCTTTTGCACTGTTAGGCCTGAACTATTGGAATGGATTGGTCTGCACACTGGGTAGGCTCCAAAAATACACTTTATTTACTAAAAAAAGGCAACGTTTCGATCCGCAGTGGGATCTTCTTCAGGGGCGTTGCCTTTTTATAGTAAATAAAGTGTATTTTTGGAGCTTATCCATTGTGCGGACCAATCCATTCCGTTATCTATACTTTTGTCCGGTACCTGGATTATTTCTGTGGATGTGCGCACCCCAACCAAAGGCCTGAACTATTGCCATACAGACACACTTGGGGGCTTTAGCATGGTCACAGCTCGCTGTACTCGCTGCTCAGGCTGGGATGTACAGTACACAGGCCTACACACAACATTGTTAGCTTGGACTCAGAAGTGGCTATGTGTATGTCTGTGCCTCTCTACTTGGTACCATATCATGTACCGTCTCTGTAAACGTTACGCTGTAAGATTATGAGGTTGTGGCAGTTTTAGGTTTGCGTTGTGGGTTTGCAGCTTTGGCGACCTCCAACCCTTCTGGTGTCGCCAGAGAG
>NC_085005.1:20747682-20750182 GCF_963854185.1 Sardina pilchardus
TTGCCCGTAGTGTCACCCTTTGACCCCGGTCCTTGGAGTTACTCTGTTCCTGCCCTGCTGCTAACCCTACCTACCCATCTCATTTTGCCAAGCACTGACACCTGGGAGGTGATGGTGCTGCTAATCCCTAGATTTGAGAGTTATTTGAGGGTTATTATTGAGTTACGGATTTGCAGCGCTCCTCAGAAAGGCCTCTTTGAGTGCATCTGGACTGGAGCTGGAGCTGGAGCTGAAGCTGAAGGGGGAAAACGGCACCCTTTGACCCCACAAGTGATCCAGTTTGAGAATCAATCAAACCGGTCGTTGAGAGATGGACTTTGGTGCCATCTAGTGGCTATATGAATAATAAACAATGATTTTTTTTTTTTTTTTTTTTTTTTTAGAATTCATTTGAACTTAGCTTAGTGTTTTATCCCTATATGACAGACCAAAGGTGTCTTGTCTTAGGTCTGAATAATCACACTCTTATTTACCTTATAAACAATGAATATTTTTTTCTTTTTTTGCAAAATAAAAGTATACAAAGAATAAGAAGTTCATGTGAACTTTGCTTAAAGTGTTTTATCACTTTTATTGACAAACCAAAGGTGTTTTGAAGTCTTAATAATCATGCACTAGCTATATATAGTATAAATATATATATATATACATGTATATATATATATATATATATATATATATATATAATCCATGCATGTACTGTGAGTGGTTTTGGAGATGCTTTTGTCCATGGTCTTTGCATTGGAAGCACCTACTTCTATCAGCAACCTACTGTCCCTTCCTCTCGTTTCATCCAGGTTGTGGCGAAGAAGTACCGCAACTTCGACATCCCCACCGAAATGACGGGCGTGTGGCGCTACTTGAACAGCGCGTACAGCCGGGACGAGTTTACCAACACCTGCCCCGCCGACAATGAGATTGAGACAGCCTACCAGGACGTGGCCAAGAGGCTGGCCAAGTAATGCCCCCCCCACCCCCCACCCCACACCCCCACCTCAAACACCACCTTTACACCTTTGAGAGTTAAGACTTTGCAGTCATCTCCACCCTCCTCCCCCCCACCCCTACTCCGAGCCCAAGGACATCAGGCCCTGAAGAAACCATGTCTGCCGTCAATGATTGACGCGCAGTCAATCGCAGGCTTTGTTGTAGGGGAAAGTGCTGCATTGTGCAGAATTGGTGAATGATTGACTCGGCAATGGTACAGTATGATCAGCAATATTACTGGGCTGGTGAAGTCTTATTCTGCAGTGAATCAGTCTGTCTAACCTCTTTTTGATAAACTATAAAGCAACAAAACTCAGTCACCCCGGTCACCCCTTCCTCTTCCTCTCCCCCATCGCGCTTCTCCAACGTTCGCTGGATGAGTTTAAATGGCACGACAAAGCATGTTTTTGTGTGGCCAAATCAAAATAACCTAGAAACAAAGTTTAAACACTCTCCCTCTTTTCTCTCTCTCCTTCTCTCTCTCTCACTCTCTCTTCTCTCTCTCATGCTCCGTCTCTCTGTCTCTCTCACTTTCTCTGCCTCACCTTTCTGTTTCATTTGTGAACACAGCCAAAATGCTTTTCCTCTTTATCAGCAGACAGGGGGAGGGGACTCGATGAATTACTTCTTCTATTTATTTCTCTCATTCTAAGTGAGCCTGACAGCTAAAAACCACACCGTCATGTATTTAGCAGTCTTTGATAAGCGTGTGGAATTGCAACATAGCTGCAACAGTGATTATGCAATGGCTCCTCGCTGTACCTACAGTACACTTAGTGGAATTCTCCTGTTTGGGGGTTTGCTTGATTTTCCCTGATTTTTCCAATTTTACATCCAATTTTCCAGTTGGATAGAGAAATTGAAGTATATATTCTTAAAGAGGTATATTTAAGACAAGTGTTATTAGTGCTGTGTGTTCAGAGGATGGAAAAAGAACAAATGTTTTAAGAGGAATTCCTGAATGGAAATGAATGCATTTCTTTACTTTTCTGTCCTGAAAGCCTAGAACAAAGTATGTTTTGAGATTTATTCTTCTCAACTCCTGGACCCTTTGCAGGTAAAACAAATCATTTATTTGTGTTTGATAATTTCTTTAATATTCTTTCTTTTTGAAAATAGTGACCACATTTCAGGTTTTATTTCAGTAAAGTAGACACAGTGTTTTTCTTGACCTAATCAGTGAAATATATGATCAAGCAATGTGCCTTCATTGGAAACCTACCAGCCAAAATCATCATCATAGTGACTGAGTGATTTTCTATTTCATGTAATTTTAGCCTTTTTCCTGTAAACTTTTGTTTGTACATTTTATTTAATCAGACGTAATTTAATTCATTCACTATTTGGTCTGTCCAGAAACAATAAAACTACCAGGAGGACTCATGCTTTATTTGCATTTTTGAGCAAGAGACACTTTCCATCAGAAATCTCCAGTGGCCTACACTATTTATGTGATGGAGAGATGTATCATTTCATTATTAAACATTAAACCATTAAACCTGCTCTTAAAGAC
>NC_085005.1:20752682-20757682 GCF_963854185.1 Sardina pilchardus
ATCTTGCTGTCAATCAATCATTACACACTGAACGACAAAATGAAAAACAGTTCTCAATATGAGGACTGTGGTGCGAGTGTCAGCCTTCATTTTTGCTATGTCTGTGCCATAGTGCCACAAAACTGTGAAAAGACTAAATGTATTGAATAAAAATGAATTGAATTCATTCCTCCCATGATGTAACTACCATTGACATACAGTTTTTGTCGATTGCTTTGATGCTTGTGTCAACTCAACTCTGACAACACTTTTTCAAAACACCCTGAGCAAAAGCGCTCTGTCCAAAATGACACATTTTGCTTTGCTCTCTCAAAACACATAATACATGCAAACAACACATCCTGTTGTCAAATCACTGTGTGATTTCAATCAATCAGTATACACTGGACAACGAAATGCAAAATGTAGTTATTAAAATGAGCATTTTTGCTATGTCTGCTCCATTTATCAGAAAAAAAAAACTGTGAAAAAACTAAATGTACTGAATAAAAAATAATTGTATATTCATTCCTCTCAAGCTGTAGCTATCATTGACATGTAAGTCCTTGGGCCCCATCCCAATACCTCCCCTTCTCTTAGATTGTTGCCCTGACCCTAGTTTTTGCGCATTCCTGTGTAGGGTCCTGTGTGTAGGGTGTCCCATTACTTTAGGGAGCACACATTTAATTGAACTCCCAACTTTTCTAAAACTACAACAGTAGTTACAGTAAAGGTACAGCAAACACATTTTGTAGTTTTCTACACCAAATAAGCAATACAATACTTTCTCTAAATGTGTCTTAGATCCCTTTGCAAACAGCACCACAGAACAGACATGACATCTCAAGAAGTGGTTTGACAAGACCTGATCTTCCCAATATTGTATAGGATGAACCAACATCATTTTGTAACCTTAGCTGCATGCTCAAAGAAAATTAATCTGGGGTCACAGGAGATGATGGGCCAAGCTGGATGCCGATCTGTTGGGGAATACCTGAGAAGTAGTGTAAAGGGAAAACAGAAGTGGCCCGAGTACTGATCCCTGAGGTACACTTATGGTAAGGTTATGAGACTTTGATACCTGTCCTTGCCAAAACACACTGAATGAACATCCTTTGGCATAGGATGCAAACCAATTAAGAGGTTTCCCAGAAGCTCCTATGAACGTGGCCTACATTTGAGTAGTCATCCTTTCCAATTTCTGCCTGTAAATTAATGTTCGATGAAGTCACTCAGAAGTTACCACATTTGGCATAGGTCAATGAAGGAATGGTATTCAGTAAAAACGCATGTTGGTGTGGTCAGTCGTGTAGGTTTTGTGGACAAACCAAAATCACATTTACCCTGAAAAATATGTTGGAGCAGTTCCTTGAGTGGCTGATAATAGGGTATGTTTTTCTTTCCTCTTCTGCCTGAGTATGTGTTTCATTTCATTTCATATTAGCGGTACTGATTGATTAGGTGACATATTGACCAGATGATCTTACTTAGAATGGGTTAGGAAAACAGCACCATACTTGATAGCCCTATTACATGCCAACACTACACTTAAATGTAATTAAACTTTCCCACCTCCAACACCCTTCCCTTCTCTTCTACTGAGCTGGGTTCATATCCGATCTTAATCCAATCTCTTGCCCAGGCTTTTACTGCCGAGGCCGTCCCCCACTCCACACACACATGCATCATACCTCACTCCTGGTAGACTGTGACAAGCCATAGGTGAATGTGAGCTCTGATTAACACAGAAAGTACAAAAGCAGCTCAGTCCAGTAGACTGGTATTCTGTACATACAAGTGATGTTGAGGGACTGAAAAAGAAGGCTGAAAAAGAAGGCTGTGTGTGCATTTGCACAAAAGGTTGTCATGTGCAAGACAAAGCTATAGGTCAGTGTCAGATGAAATTCTAAATAGTACTGTACAATGTACGATGTACGATGTATGTACGATGTGCTGACAATGTACATTTTCAGAATGTGAAAATATACAGCTATAAAACTAACTGGCCACTAATGTGGGACAATACTCTGGTTTGTTTTGCTGGAGGTGTCCTTCACACTCACTGGGCAAATGCCTATCAGTCTGCTTCAAATTGACAATATTGATAAGTCAACCAAATCATATGATGTCTGACTGATAACATTGCAGTATGCAGTGGGTGTTGTCAAAAATGGTTAGAGACAAACATACATTTAGCTAAGCTATAGACTATAGCTTCACTTTCATGCTTGCATTGCATTTCATAGAAGTGACTTCTCATGCTTGCGTCTCACAGAACTTCATTCCCAATGTTGTAGTGCTGAATGAAAAATGGAAAACAAACTGCTTTAAATCACAATTCATAACGCATAACATCACATGAAACAAACCGTCAAGATGCATAGAAAGTACAGCCTTTCACTGAACTTTTCTTTTGGAGTGATTACATAATTGTGGACTTTTTAATCTTGGCACTAGTTGGCAGCAATGAAATAAGACAGACTGCAACTTTGAAATAATCACATCGATCTTGCTGAATGGGTCCTTTCTTCCTGACTGGGTGGCCCTCTATCAGACATGTCTGACAACTGCTATCCTCTGCCTCTAGTCTTTCAGCTAAAGGCCTGCATTAAATACTAAAATGAATTTCAATTCTTTATACGACAGAGAGGACTGCGAAAAATACTCATCCATCTTCTGAGTATGAAAATAAAACATTCATCTCCTTCAAAGGCCTGGAGAGTCTGACTGGAGAATCCGTTTTTTTTTTTTTTTTTTTGGTGCTGAAGGATGGGCGACTGCTTCTTGTCTGCTTCAGACTTCTGAGGCAGGACAGATGAATGAGTGGAGAATGGTGCGGATCTGTCTTCCCTCCAGACAGAGGGTGGTGCTGTTCCCTCTGATAACGTTTAACATCAGTCCCACTGTCAGCGACGAGGTCATCCACTCTCTATTTCAACGCACACACACACACGATACAAAATCACACACAGAAGTGGAGGAAAAGAAGACCTCAAAGCGGATGAGGCAAACGTTGAATCTGTCAAATCGGCAGAGACAGTATCCAGTATCGTTACGGAATGGGATGTGGATTTTTTCTCTCTCTTTTTTTTAATGAAGACAAAGTGCAGTGGCAGAGAGAAATGTTTTTTTCCCCGCACAGGATATCAGGTATATCCCAGCCCAGCCCACCCCCCCACCAAACCCAACAACCATTCCCGTCGCCCCCATGGCACGATGTCTGGTCCGCTTGTCTGCTGTTTGAGTGACCTGCGGTGGGGATTTGATGGGGATTATCGATCCGACGGGCGCACGCCTGTGGCTTCACTGCGAGGCTGACGATCTTAGCAGACAGGACTCTGGCAGCAGGCGACTGCCGCAAGTGGCGCTTCCAGAGCCGCGGTCGGATATTTGTAAAGGGGGGATAGAGAAACAGAGAAAGATGGGAAAGAGGGAAAGAAAGAGAGAGAAAGAAAGGGAGAGAGAGAACACTGAGTCCAGTGGATAGAGCCAAGATGGCGGTCTCACCTGTCGCAGTCGCGCGCCGTCTCTGTGTCGCCTGAGGCCTACCGCTGCATGGCTGACCTGGCAGAAGGTGGATGGCGTGTGCACCTGCCAACATTGCACAGGCCTTCAGACTGTGGGGAGACATTCATACAAACGTGCGCGCGCGCACACGCACACACACACACACACACACACACACACACACACACACACACACACACACACACACACACACACACTCCCCAACTCTCTCTCTCTCTCTCTCTCTCTCTCTTTCACACACACACACACACACACACACACACACACACACACACACACACACATGTGCGTAACATACACACACGTAACACACACACACACACACACACACACACACACACACACACACACACACACACACACACACACACACACACACACACACACACACACAAATGCAAACAATTGTACAGACACACTGACACATAGACACACAGACACACACACACACACACACACAGAGAGAGAGAGACACAGACACAGATACAAACACACTCATACCCACTCATACCCTCCCCACATACACAGGCCCACACATCAACACAAACCGTCAGATGATTTGTGTTGAAAAAAAAAACAGTTGAACGTCCCTTCTGCTACCCATCTTGCAAGCGCTCGCTAATATGGCGGTCGTTAGTAGGCTATATACTGACGGAGACTTCATTTCAAATCACTTTCCTCACGATAGCCGTTATTTTGCTTGAAATAATGTCACGGCTCAGAGGCGCTCCATGAATGTTTTGAAAAAGGATAGACCAATTTATCATTGTTACTCGAGTCTGGCTGTATATTTTACTCTGGTCTTAAGGTGATGGCAGACGGGACGTGGGCACTGGAGAATGAGCTGGAGAGCCGTGCCAGAGTCGGATAGTTGCAACTCACTCGCAGACCTAACGCATTGCCTCAGGATAGAATTAGGAGCTACTTATTCCTCTTTACGCTGTCCAAAGCCTGTGTTTGAGCGCCGCGTTTACGCTCCGCGGTCTGCCTTCTCCGTTCTCTGCGCTAGCCGCAAGAGAAAAAGAAAAGCAAAAGAAAAAGGCCTTTACGCGTATCCGTCGGGAAAATTCATTTCATCATTCAGTCTGTAAATCATCACTAGAGCTGCCCTGGAAATCGAGAGTGTTTGACTTTCCAGTCATAAAGCATAAAATCTGTCATTAATATAATAACACGAGTTAGGATGTTTGGAGACAGCCAGAGAGCGTCTAAACGAGGACCAGACACAAGGCAAGGCACCTCAGCAACAGGCTGGCACCGGCAGCCCAGGAAATAACGAGAGAGAGAGAGAGAAAGAGCGAGAGAGAGAGAGAGAGAGAGAGAGAGAGAGAGAGAGAGAGAGAGAGACTGCCCCGACGGTTCCATCTCTGTTAGTTTCCAAGCAGAGTGGGCAGAGCTCAATCTGCGCACTGTCACTGGGATTAGATGTCACTCGTCGAAGAGCTATCTCTGGAAACGTTAGCTGACTGCTTTGTATTCCCAGTTCATTAGTT